>NW_004955473.1:4102462-4112100 GCF_000276665.1 Chinchilla lanigera | reverse complement strand
TTTTTTGGTTTTTCTCCGGTACCAGGAACCGAACTCACGACCTTGCGCTTGCCAGGCAAGCGCTTTTGCCGCTGAGCTAAATCCCCAGCCCCCTTTTTATGCATATTTCTTGATGTGATGATTTGGCTGGAAAAACAGATACTGTGGAAATGTCCCCTCACTAATCACTAAGGACCAGTCTGATGTAAAATATTACACGTTGATGGGTATATTTTCATTAGTATGCATGTATGTGTTTAGTATACTGGTTCTCAAATTTTAGTCTAATCTCAAATACCTGGGTAAAATAACAAGCATTCCAGGGTCCTGCTCTCATAGATTCTGACTCAGTTCAGCTGGGGTGAGACACAGCAGCTTGTTATTCACACCTGGGGTGATTCTAATGTAGGTGATTTGTACAGATCATATTTTAAGAAGCAATAGGATCATGGGCTAGGGTGGTTTCGGTAGCCAGGCTGCTGGTAAGTGGTTCAATTCTATGCTCAGTCAAGCCAACTTGCTTCTGTTAACCTCCATTTGCTTATTTCTGAAAATGAATAATAATAGTGTGTGCCTCAGAAGGAGGCATATGTTTATTTAAAACATATCTTATTTGATGGACCTGACCCTTGTGTTGAATTGAAAACTGGTGGTCAACTTGTAACACCCAGCTGAACTAGGCCTGTGTGGTGCTGGGTGTGGGGCGCCCACCTGAGAACTCTTGCCAACACAACAAAGAGAACTGAAGAAGAGAAGCTGTTAAGGGGCTTGTTGGTTACCCTGGAGGAGCTTGTCACGCTGGCTTTCCTAATATGAACACGGCTGTTCTCATTGTCGAAAGAGCTCAGGACCTTGTTGCTGAGAATAGTTACAGTTCACTTTGGGGGAGCTCTGATCCTCGCTGTAAGCATCACTTCCTGGCCCACAAGGGGAAGATGATACACTTCAATATCCTGGAGAAGCTTATACCCCTGGCTTTCCTGATATGGACTCGGCTGTTCTCCTCTTCAGAGGAGCTTGGGACCTTGTTGTCACTGAGGATGGTTGTGGTACCTTTTAGGGGATCTCTGCTTCTTACTTTGAGTGTTGCTTCCTGGCTCCAGTGCAGATCCCTCAGCCTGTTGGCACAGATCCTTCATTCTGCTGGCACAGATTTTCTAGCTTTCACCACTGACCTTGGGGCCTTCCCAGTGCAGATCCTTGAAACAAGCCTGCATGAGGCATTGTTGTGGGCTCTTGGCCTCCAGTTGGACTCATGGAGGACGTTGCCATGGGCTCTAGGTCTTCAGCTGGACTCATACAGGACACTGCCGTGAGATGCAGACCCTCAACTGGATTGTTTGGATCTTTAGTGTGCAGACAGATTTCCTGCACTCTTTTGCACTGGACTCTTTGGGTGACTACCCAAAATAATCCTGTAAATTATGTGTCCTGTGTCCCCCCATCTGCAGTATGATAATAAGGAAATAAATTGAAGATAGTACTATCCAGTAGTCAGAGAAGGTAGAGGTCAACTGCAGATAGAAAGATCAGAAGAAACCTCATGGAGGAGACAGAAATTGAGCAGGACCTCAGTGGACTGGGATGGCTTGACTCGGTGGAGAGGAGGAGAACAGGACATTCTAGGTGTGGACTGGCACAGAGACAGGAATGGAGACCACCATAGGAGACCCAAGTCACATTGGGTTCCCAGAGTTGTGCACCAGAAAGCACTATTTGCACAGACCCCAAGGATAAGAGCACCTGTAATGTTACCTCCACTCGCCTTTTCCTGGATTGTGCAGGGCACATGCCCTGAGCACACACTAATAAATAGTTAAGACGTGGGGTGGGCCCAACTCCTGGGCAGGGCGTGGGAAACAAGGACCAGGAATTTTAGTTATAGCTTATAGCTTTTCTTCCTGGGAAGGCTTTCAAGAGCCTAAAAAGTGAAAAGGTAGAGCTCTTACAGACAGAGGAGTGAGGGTAAGGATAGGTGTGCAGGGCAGCCTGGCATCCACAGCTACACAGTCTGGCCCCCACCTGGTTATTTGGGATTGGAAGGACACTGGGTCCTGTGTTCCTGGAAAACCTGACATAGCGTGCTCCTCCTTGGTCTTCTACCGTATAAGATGTTATACAGAGAGAAATGCTGAAATTATCGCCAGGAGACCAGGCCCCAGCACTGCGAGGAACTGGCAACACTTACTCCTCAGTTCTTTGTGTCTTTAAAGAAAGAATTCACATAAGACAAATAGGCATTCATATGGAACAAAGGCTGGGTTTATTGCAAAGTGATAGATTTCCAGAGCTATAGAGAGAATACACCGCTAACTGTGAAGGTGGGCAAGTCCCAAGGAAGATGGCAATTGAGCCAAATTAAGGTTCAGGCTACATTTATATGATTAAATGAGTCTTTAAGGAACATCATTTTCTTCATCAGAAGTCATTGTTCTTTTACAAGGAAAGCGGGCTTCCCCCCACCCCCCAACTTCAAACCGGAGAAGGTTCCTGTTTATCCCTAGATGGAATGTTTCCATTTACATTGTTTTGCGGCCTTGAGTTTTTTTAAACCTTTTCCCGTGGGCTGCACTTTGTGTGGGCCCTGGACCTTATCAGTATGCTTAGAGGAGTTTACATTGTCTTGGGCTGAAGCTTGAAACCATAGGCTTGTTTAGATTTTTCTTTTTCCTAATGATTAAGAAAACAAAGGAAAAAGGAAAAAAAAATCATGTCTTACCCCAGCTGCCAGTCTCCAGGTCTGCTAATGTCTAACTTTCTGCTTAATAGAAATCATGGCCCCTGCCCTCAAGGAGCCAAGAATCGATGGAAGAAACAAACCTACGAGCATTGTAACCGGATGCCAGTCCCTTCCCTTTGCAGTTCGAAGTGTTTTTCTGCAACATGATGATTTGGATTTAAATCTTTACATTTATTTACATTTCTCCTCCTCCTAGAAATAAACAATCATCAAGTCACAGAAAACAGTGCATGATCACCCAGGGTGGCGGAGTGAGACAATTCCTGGCAACTGCTAGGACCACCAGGAGGAAGGGGAGAAATAAAAGCGGGGAACAGGCTTCAGCTCTCTGGATGGCACTAAAACTCACTCATTCGGACGCCTTCCTCAAGACAGCATGCTAATCTTCCAATAACCTAAATGCCGCCTCTTTGAGACAACCCTCATTTGTTCAGCCTCATCATTTGGCACCAGCCCGTCCCCTTAGTGGGGGTTTAGAAACGAGAAGGTCCCGAAGGAGGAGGAGGCCACAAATCCCGAGGTGTGCCAGAGGAATTCAGTAAGGAAAAACATGGAGGCTGAAGTGACTAAGAGCCAGGAAAGTAGCACTCTGTGTGAAGGACCTCGGTGTGGCCAAAGGCTACTAATAATGGATCATTATGGCACTACTACATTTGTACAAATTAAAGGAACACTTGCTACATGCCAGAAGCGGTTACCAGCGCTTTATAAGGAGTAGCATTTTAATTCTTTATAATAACCTTATGTGAGATCAACTATTTTTCCTCCTACATTACTGCTGTGGAAACTGAAGCATATTAGTATATGATTAATCTATTAAGCATATTAAGTATCTACCCTCTTGCTCAGAACTCTCTCTCTGCACTTGGAACCTCACTAATAGTATACCTTGTCTGTGGATCACACAGTATTCCAATAATGTTCTTATAAATAAGATTCACTGCTCAAAGTCTAGAATTTTGAGGTTTCCAGGGTCAAAGGGCCTTGAAAATCCAGCCAACTAAAGAGAACTCTTTATCCGGTCTTGCCTCACTCCCTCCCATTGCCGGCCACACCTTGAATGGTACATTGCCCAGGAAGTAGCCAGCGAGTAGCTTGGGGAAACAGAGAAAGACGGCTAGACATGCAGGTGGAGTAGAGAAGCTGTTTCCCAGCAAGACGAATGAAGAGGATTTGAAAGCTTTAGAAAGTGTGTCAGGGGGATACTTGGTTTTAAAGGCGTCTTAATCTAAGTGCTGGAAAGGAAGGACGAAGGCAGGTAGAAGTGCACGAATAAAAAGTATAGGGAGAGTAGATGTGGTGGCATAGGCCTGTAATCTAGCAGTCTGGGAGGCTGAGGCAGGAAGGTCACAAGTTCAAGCCCAGTCTGGGCAGTTTAGTGACTTAGTGAGACCTTGTCTCAAATTAAAGAAAAAAAAAATAAGAAAGGTCTGGGGTTGTAGCTCAGTGCAAAGGCCTTGAGTTCAACCTCCAGCATTGTATAGACAAAGAAAGTATAGGCATGGCTGCAATCTGACCTATAGTTTAAAGTGCCCCCTCCAGTGTGGTTCGAGGCAGGTCTTAAACAAAACCCAGAAATTATCCCACAATGAGAAATTCTCCTTTGTGCCCCAGGCCTCCCATCCAAACGCCTCTGGGAAGCGTCATGTAGAGCACATTGCTTGCAGCGTTCTCTGGTGCCACCTGGTGGACAGAACAGATAATGATTAGGATGTAGGAAACAGCACTTAAATTTGCAGGGGAGAAAGTAAAGGGAGGCTGGACCAAAGCGTAGTGCTGCAGCGAGCAGGCTCCGAGGGGGTCTAGGGTACCCTGGGGACAACTGGGTCCCTAGAGAAACTGGGAATGTGGAAAGGGAGCCAAGGAGCGTAGTATGCCAGAGATAACATGCGTGGAGTGTTTGGTCTACGGGGCCCAACTGTAGCAGCATCAAATGGAATAGTACTTACTTTTACTGCTTACCACACACCAGCACTATGCCACAGAATTTCCACTCACTTCTGTTCATTTAATCTTCACAGGCATTCTTTGCAGCATACCCTCTTTGCAGGTATGCTGTAAAGTGAAGTCACTTGTCAGAGCTAATCACTTATCAGAGATTTTGGTCAAGATTTTAATCGTTATACCATCAATTGTAGCTGCTACTCAGCATGTCAGTGAGGATAGGGTGTGGAATTTGATATACAGAAAAGGAGCTTTCAGGGTCAGGTAGGCTCTGGTGCTGGTGGAGGAAAAAGGGAAGAAGTGTCAGACAAACTACCGCCTCAACCATCTGCACTTTCACACATGTGGGAACAAAGCAAAAGGCGATCCAGAGCTCATCCACCCATCCCTCTGTGAGTGCACGTGCGTTTCGAGGCATCTTCTCTATCCAGGGCTTTGTGCGACACTCCCAGGGGCCCTTATTTCTCCCTACCCCACACACTGGAGGTCTTCTGAATTCCTTAGCGGGAGGAGTGGGTTGGTGGATCTTTTAGAAAACACTGTCCCACAGAGAACAAAAGACCAAGAACAAATGCCATGTGTGCTGACTGAGGAATAAGGGAATTTAGAAAAAAGAGAGAAGCGAAAGGAATCAGCAAGCCCTGAGCACCTGCTATCGGTTCCGTGCTGAATGCTTAACAGAATTTCACTGAATCCTTCCAGCTTCTGTGAAGCAAGTACTATAATCTTTGCCATATAAAAAATGAGACTAACTGAGGATCAGAGAACGTAGGCAACGTTTTTATAGTCACACAGCTAATCAGTGGAGGAGCCCTTTATTACCACAAAAACTGCTCTTTTAGAATAATGGAGGATGTTGTCTTTTTATTAAGAAAAAGTTCAATCAAATGAAAAATAGAGATACTATTACTGTATAATGAAATTTCTTTTGCCATCATTGAGTTTCAATTCTTATTAGCACAGAATCAATCTTATTTCATTGTTTCTCTCACTTATTCCCTTCCACTGAACTGTATTATCTTAAGTAAATTTCATATATTATTTTATTCACAAAATATTCAGGAAGCATTTCTAAAAAATACGGACTTTTTACAAAATGTGACTACAATACTGTCATCACACCTGCACAACTAATACTAATTATTCCATATGATCAAACATACATTTTATTTTACATTACTCTTATGGTCTGCTTTATTTT
This sequence comes from Chinchilla lanigera, assembly GCF_000276665.1. Classification (NCBI taxonomy): domain Eukaryota; kingdom Metazoa; phylum Chordata; class Mammalia; order Rodentia; family Chinchillidae; genus Chinchilla; species Chinchilla lanigera. The sequence goes on along the minus strand of NW_004955473.1, from coordinate 4,106,236 downwards.
CTCATTTTTATTGAGGTTTAACTTACATGCAGCAAAATGTACAAATCTCATGTGTACAACTTGACAATTTCTTACATAGATATATATCTGTATAACCCAAGTACATTTCAACGTAAGTTTATAATCAAATTTATAACTGCTGCCCACAATGTATGAGAGTTTGTTTCACATCTATAGGGATATTTCTTATTATAAGGTCTGTAAAATTTACTGCAGTCTGCTTCATGGAGGAGAGGGTAGGGTAGATGTACCTTCATGCACTTCACATTTCCCTGATGAATAATGGTGGTGAAAACATTCTTTTGAATACCCACTTCATGTGTCCATTACTAAAAAAGCCTTTCCTTTGTTAACCTTTTTATTATTGATATGTAGACGTTCTTAAATATTCTGGATATATATGAAGTGATATACATATCATATCCTAACCTGTGGATAGCTCTTTGGGCCTTTATTTTTTAAGTACAATTTATTTTTTTAACTGATGTATCAAAACTAAAATTTGTACATATTAATAAGACATCATGTGCTGTTTCCATACATGTGTACGTTGTGTAATGTTTAATTCAGGTTCAATGTATTTATCATCTCAGACATTTATCACTTCTTCATGGTAGAAATTTTTTTTGGTCTTTTTGAGACAGGGTCTCTCTGTGCAGTTCAGGTTGGCCTTGAACTCACAATGATCCTCCTGTCTAAGCCTCCCAAGTGCTGTGTGATAGAAACTTTCAAAATCCTTCATTCTGACTTTCTAAAATGTTCAGTACACTGTAGTTATCCACAGGCACCCTGATGTGCAACAGCAAACCAGAACTTCTTTCTCCTATCAGACTAAAAATTAGTACCTATTGATCAACCTCTATTCCCCTCCCATACACTGTCCCCAGTCTCTGGTAACTATCATTCCTTCTACTCTTAACTTCTATGATATCAACTTCTAAAATATTCTGCAGATAAGTGAGACCACGCGGTGCTTGTGTTTCTGTAACTGGCTTCAGGATCTCCGGTGCCATCAATGTTGTTATTTTTATTGTTCTTTGTTTATTTTTGAGACAGAGTTTAATTCTGCACTGTAGGCTGGCCTTGAACTCACTGTGTAGCCCAGGCTGGCTTCAAATTCACAGCAATCCTCCTGCTTCAGCATCCCTAAGTGCTGGGATTACAGGCGTGCGCCACCACACCCAGCTGTTATTTTGGTTTTTGTTTTAAAGATATTCTGAGATTTAGTAAAGTTCAAATTACCAGTCTTTCCTGGTTTGGTTGTTTGGTGTGTCTTTTTTTTTTTTTTTCGTAGTACTGGGAATCGAACTCACGACCTTGCACTTGCCAGGCGAGCACTGTGCTGCTGAGCTAAATCTCCAGCCCCAGTGTGTCTTATTTAAGAAGATTTTGCTTCTATGAATGAAATGAAAATGTTTCTTTATAATTTTTCTAGCATAAATTAACGCTTGTGTATAATATGAGATGAAGGTTAAAGTTCACTTTTTTGAATGGTTATTCCCTTGGCTCAGCAGTATCTTTTCCCCACTAAGTCAGAGTGGTGCCTCTGTCACACAGCAAGTTACTGAATGCATAGATTTGTGTCTTTATTCTATTTAATTATCTGTTTATCTACAGTTTCACCAATACCACAATGTTTACTTAGCTAGTGTAGCTTTATAGTAATTACTCCTATCCGGTAGTATAGGCACTCTAGGTTCGGGATGGTGTTAGAAGTGGTGATTCTTCCCCATGCCCTATGACCTCATCCCCTTCCTCCTGCCTTCCTCTCCTTTTTCTCCTTTTCTTTATTTTCTTGGCTATTCTAAGTTCTCTGACTCGTCATTTTCATTTTATATTAGTTTATCATTTTCCCAAATCCGGCTAGGATTGTGAATAGTATAGATACATTTGAGCAGGATTGACACACAGTATTGCATCTTGCAATCCAAGAATCAAATTATTACAGTTTTAGGTCTGTTATGGTTTGTCTGTGTATCCCCCCAAAGCCTCATGTGGCCATGGGGCAGGCTTTTAGAGTTGATTGAGGTGTGAGAGCTACACCCACCCTGGGGTGGATAGTTTGCATATGTAAGGGAGAGGAAAAGAGTGCTTGAGGCCATTCCTCCCTTTCAGTGCTTCTTGCTTTTGCTGTGTTCTGCCGCCATGAGCTGTAGCTCTCTGCCATGTGCCACTCTGCCTTATAATCTGCCAAGTACGGAGTGAAACCTCCACGAACTGAAAGCGAAATAAACTTTTCCTTCCTTAATTTTGGGCATCAGGTATTTTGTACCAGCAGCGAGAAAAAAAGTAACCAAGACAAGGTCTTCAGTTTTTCTTGTCAGTATTTTGTCATACAAGTATATTGTAAATCAGTTATATTGTATATTTGTCATACAGTATATTATAAAATTTATACCTAAATGTTTTCTGTATCTAAATGCTATTGTAATAGAATTGTTTTCTTAGCATCATTTTGCATTTTTCATCTCTGCTATACAGAAGAAATACTGATATTTGTATACTGACATTTTATCCAGTGACCTGCTGTTATGGTTTATGTCTGTGTGTCCCCCCAAAGCCTCCTGTGGCCCTGGGGCAGGCTATTAGAGTTTAAATATGGGTGTGAGAGCTGCACCTGCCCAGGAGTGGATAGTTTGCAGATGTAAGGGGCAGGAAAAGAGTGCTTGGGGCATTCCTCCCCCATTCCGCCCTGGTGTAAGTTAGTTGTTGCTTAGCTGTGGCTGCTGCCCTGAGATGCAGCCCTCTGCCACGTGCCACTCTGCCTTATGATCTGCCAAGTACAGATTAAAACTTCCACAAACTGTAAGTGAAATAAACCTTTCCTTCCTTAATTTTGGGTGTCAGGTATTTTGTCCCAGCAACAACAACAACAAAATAACCAAGACACCTGCCTAGATTTTAGTAGGCATTAGCTACTTAGCTAGTAGTTATTAATTAATTCAGTAACTATTTATTAGGTGACTTGAAAGTTTCTATGAGAATAATCATGTTTGAAACTAAACAGTTTTAACTTCTTTCTCTCTAATGTGTTACCTTACTTACTTTTCTCATTGCTGAGACAAAATACCCAACACCCAAAGTTAGGGGAAGGAAAGGTTTATTTAACTCACAGTTTGTAGAAGCTTCAGACTCTAATTGGCTGGCTCCAAGGCAGGGTGGCACTTTGTAGAGGGGCAACCATTCATGGCAGCAGAAGACAGCAAAAGCAACAAGAAGGAAACAAACCTCTTTCTGTCCCTTATATTGTATGCAGTCCATTGGGATTAGGACGATGCCAGTCCAACCAGTGGACTGATCCAGCAATCACCACTGTTAATCCCAGCACCCTTAATCCAGCACTGAATCAAACACAAACTCTAGATTCAGCTACCTCTGAAAAAGCCCCATCTAAAAGCACATGAGACTTTTTTGGCGGGCATCTAGACATATACCATGACATGTGTGTTCCTTTTATTTCATCTTGTTGCTTTATTATTCTGGTGAAGAATTCCATTACAATATGGAGTAGATGTGATCAAAGTGAAAAACATTGCTTTATTCCTGGTGTTGGGGAAAGTATTCAATCTTTCACTATGAACTATGTTGCTAGATACTTTGTGGGTGAATGGCCTTTATCAGGTTGAAGAAATTATTTTTCAATTCCAAATTGGTAAGATATGTATGCTGAATTTTGTCAAATATATTTTTTGTAACTGTTGAGATTATCGTGTAGAAATTCTCCTTTATCCCATTAATATGGTAAATTATATTGACTTTCAAATGTTAAACCAA
>NW_004955473.1:4077816-4102362 GCF_000276665.1 Chinchilla lanigera | reverse complement strand
TAGATACAACTTGCTAATACTTGGTCCAGGATTTTTATATGTGTGCTCGTAAAGGAAAATAGTGTATTGTTTTCTTATAGTGTCTGTGTCAGGTTTTGGCATCAAGATAATGATCATTTTATAAAATCAATTGGGAAAAGTTATGTTTACTTTTTAATTTAATTTAATTTTTTGGAACGAGGAGTCAAACTCAGGACCTTGCGCTTGCCAGGTAGGTGCTTGTGCCACTGAGCTACATCCCCAGCTTATTTGTTTATTTTTTGAAAGACTATTTTTCAATGACAGTTGCTTCAGTATCTTAAGGAATTTACCTACGAAACCATCAGGGCCTGGAAATTTCTTTCGGGAAGACTTGTAATAACAAAAGAACTTATTTAATAGAGAAGAGAACCCATTTTGAAAAGTTCTTCTAATGTCAATATTGTGAGTATGTTTTTCAAGTATTTGTCCATCTTATATAAACTATTATATTTATTTAAATAGCTTTTCATAATATTCTTTTTTTTGGGGGTACCGGAAATCGAACTCAGGACCTTGCACTCGCCAGGCAGGCCCTTGTGACGCTGAGCTATATCCCCTGCCCTCTGCTACTTTCTTTAGATTGAATTACTTTCCTAGGTTTTCTTGAGTTGCAAGATTAGATTATTGATGCTCAACTTCATTTACTTTAATACATGCATTTAAAAAGCATAGTTTTCTTGCTGAAAACTGATTTAGCTAGACCTTGCATTTTAATTGTTTGTGTCAAAATTAAACACCCAGTTCAAAATATTTTTCGGATTTCCACTGTAATGTTTCAGCCTTTGCATTATTTAGAAAGTATTGCTTAATTTCCAACCATTTGCTGACATTGGTTATTTATCTGTTATTAGTTTCTAGTTCATTTCCATTTTCATATCAGATTCTCTGCGGTACCATTTCAATTTTTAAAGATTTGTTGAAACTTGTTTCATCCCTGATTGAATGGTCTCCGCTGGCAAATGTTTTGATGTAGGGTGTTTTCACACTTTTTATAAATGGGCACACCCCCCACACACACACACATATAGTCAGCTTCATCTGTTGTGTTGTTTATCTTTACATAGTTGTAGACTTTTTCTTCTGCTTTATTTGAGTTACTTTGAAAAGTTATTAAAATTTAAAATGTAAATTTGTCTATGTCTGTTAAACTTACATTCACTTCTGTGTGATGTTTTAAAGATGTGAAATTGTGATCACAAAAAGTTATGATTTCTGAATCTTCCTGTAGGTGTATGTCCCTACAAATGACAGGTTTTTATATCTTCCTTTGAGTTTTGTTGTTGAATTGACCATTTGCCATCATGAAATATCATTCTTTTTAAAGGTATGCTTTAAATCATAATAATAATATAGCTTATATCAGCTTCCTCTTAGTGCATGCATGCTGTATTTATTCTCTCATCCTTTTACTTTTGAATTTCTTCTGCACTTTATGCAAGTTGTCCCTTTTAAAAAATTGAGTTTTTAAATTCTAGTTTGAAAATTATTGTCATTTTATTAAATTTTTCATTACATTTGCATTTTAAAATTTGTTAATGAACTATAACTTACATATAATAAAACTGCATGAATCTTAAACTCTAAACTTCATGAATTTTTATACATGTAAACACCTTCTAACACTGCCAGACTAAGACAGAATATTTCCGGCAACTGTGAGCCTCACTGTTTCCTCTGAATCAGTTATCCTTGTTAAAAACCCCTATTCTGATTCAATATTACTGACAATTAAAATTTTGTCTATTTTTAGTTCCTGTCTTTCTACTCCATATACTTCAGTGAAATTCATCTAGGTTGTTGTATGGACTACAGTAATTTTTAAAAATTCTTATGTAATAGTCCATTGTATGAAATTAACCTTTATCCCCTGTACTGTTAATCCGTCAGTAGAAGTTTTGTTATTCTCTGTTTGAACTATCACAGGTAGAGAAACAGAAAGGACTGTCACATATATCTCTTTTATACATATCAGGTTTTTAAACATGCACTCCCCTCTCTTAGAGAAGTTATCTGGGAGTGCAATTAGTACAACTCAGGTAGGCATATGGATTATTTTAGTACTTTCTGCAACACGGTTTTCTAAAATGGTAGAAATAATTTTCCATCACACCAACAATATATCAAAATTTCAACTGCTCCACTTCCATATTGACATTTGCTATTGCCAGTGGGGTTTTCATATCGCCAGTCTTAGACTTAATGTAGGTATAAGTCAGTGGTGGGTTTAATTTATATTTACCTGGTCAGTGCTGATGTTGAGGAGCTTTTTCTATGCTCTGTTGGCCATTTGGTTATCATTTTTTGAGAAGTATCTGTTGAAGTACTTTGCTCATTGTTCAAAAATCAAGTTTATTGAATTATAAGTTACATACAACAAAATACATTTATTTAAAGAGTGCAGTTTAATTGGCTTTGATAAAAGTTTCACCTGTACAACCAACACTGTTAAAATATATGGCACTTTATCACTCTGCTACCTTCAGTTTCCTTACATTCTGATACAGTCAGTTCCTTCATCCTTAACAATAATTGATCTGCTCTTTTCCACTATAGTTTGCTTTTTTCTTACACAGACATGTAAATGGATTTGTGTAGTATTCATTCTGTTGTTTCTTGTTTCTTTCACTCAGCAGAATGTTTCTGAGATTCATTCCTTTCGATTGCTTAGTAGCAGTCCATTTCATGTCAATACAGAACAATGTTTTTCCATTCACTTGTTGAAGCTGTTAACAGTTTCTTTGCTGTTATGAATAAAAATACGGTTAACATTTATTTACAAGTCTTTGTATGTACATATACTTTTGTTTCTTGAGCAAATGCTTTGAGGTTTAATTGCTGAGTGATACGGTAAACATATGCTTAACTTTTGTGAAATGTTCACAAATTCTGTTCCAAAGTCATACCACTTAACATTTGCAGTCTTTTAATTTAAAGCAGGTTCGCATATATTTATTTGCCTCTCAAATGATCTCCTGTCATATACAATATCTGTTAAAATATCTTGCCCATATTATTGTTATAAGAGATCTATGTGTATTCTGGATAATTTTTTTGTCAACTATTTGTTTTGTGTGCACTTTCTTCTCACCTGTGGTGTTTGCGATTTAATTATCTTTCTGTTGCTTTTTAAAGAGAAATTAATCTCGATATTGTTCAATTTGTTGTAGCAGAGGCAAGTACTTATTTATTGCACCTAGTGCACAGCTATAAATTATAATCCTAAATTATAGAAATTGTTCATCCTTGTAGAACCTTATTTTCATTATTTTACAAAAGTGAAAGTAAGGTTGAAAAGTGTTAGAGCAACCCTATGACAGGTGCTAGACTTGGAATTCAAGTTCTATCCAACTAAACTCAGGGCTAGATTTCTCTTCTCTTAAAACTATTATATGATTGTGATACATAATACATTCATTTCGGGTAATCATTTCATAAATATATAGTGTCTTGATCTGGTTTTTACTTCCTTTTATCTCCCCTCCTTCCTGTCTCCCTTCATTCTCAAATTCTCTTCCTGTCTCCACAAAGTCTATCTTGCTGTTTCCTATCATCTTTTATTTTGCTCTTTAAATTATTTATACTTTGGGTTTCTCATATAAGAGAAACCATGTGATAGTTCACCTTCCATATATGATTTATTTCACTTAGGACTGTTGTCTCAAAATGCACCGATTTCCCTACAAATAACTTAAATTTATCTTTCTTTATGGCGGAATAGTACTCCATTGTGTACATATATATTTTCTTTATCCTTGGGTTCTTATACTACATGGCACCACACCTTTCTGTCTCCAGTTCTTTTTTTTTATCACCTTTAAGAATTAAAATATGAATTGGAGTGTTATGTTGCTCAACCTCAGTTGGGAACATGTACTTTGGGTGATTCAAAAACTTCACCTCTTTGTATGTGTTAAATAAATTAGACTTCAAAGCAAAATTAAATACTAGAGAAGGATATTGTATGAAGATAAAATGATCATTACTTCAAAAAGAGAAAGCAATCCTAAATATGCATGGAACTGAAAGGAGAAACGGACAAGTTCACAATTATAGTTGGAGATTTCAACATCCTTCTCTTAATCACTATAGAACAGTTAGAAAATCCATGAAGATATATAATAATTCAACAGCACCATAAACCAATATGATCTAATTGACATTTATAGCTCATCTACCAAACAGTTGAATATATATTCTTTTTAAGTTTCCATGGAATATAAAGCAAAGCTATATAACAAACCTCACAAAATTTAAGAGTTGAAATAATGTAGGCTGCTTTGTAGTTCTAACTGAAAAACTTGAAAATTAATAACAGAAAGATAACAAGAAACTCTTTAAACACTTGGAAAGCAAACAGCACACTTAAATAATTCATAAGATAATGAGGAAGTTGCAGGAACAAGTTTTGAAAAGTACAAAATATAAAACTCCATTAGCTGAATAAAAATGAAAACACACTGTGATTGTTAATTTTAGGTGTCTACTTCAATAGGTTAAGGTATCTAGGAAACTGGGAAGGCGTTATTTCTGGGTGTGAGAGTATTTCCAAAGGACATTGGCATGTGAGTCAGAGGACTGAGTGAGGAAGATCCACCCTCAGTGTCGGTAGATACCATCCAATTCAAACAAGAAAAGGCAGAGGAAAGGGAATTTCTTTTTTCTAACCTGGAGCTCCTTCTATCCTTGGACAGCAGAACTCCAGGCTCTCTGAACTTTGCCCAGCCCTATCACTATATACTAGTGATCTTCTGGGTTCCTGGGCCTTTGGCTTTGGTCCAGGAGTTACATCATCAGCTTTTCTGGTCCTGAGGTTTTTGGACTTGGCCTGAGCCATTCAACTGGCATCCCAGGAGGGACTCCAGTTCGCACCCAGCCTGTCATGGGACTGCTCATCCTCCATGATCACATGAATCATGTTCTTTCCCCCACCATGCCCCATCCTATTGGTTCTTTCCCTCTTGAGGACCTTGAATAAGACATACACCATACAAAAATGTGTGAAACATAGCTAAAGTAAGTCTGAGAGTATAATTTAATTACATGCATTAGAAAAGAGAAAATATATCAAATCAACCATTTAAATTCTCATCTCAAGAAATGAGAAAAAGAAGAGCAAAATATAGTCAAATGCAGAAGGAAGTAGTAAAGACAAGAGCAGAAATAAATGATATTGAAAACGTAAAACAATAGTAAAAATCAGTGAACCAAGGGACTGGGGGTTGTATCTCAGTAGCTCATTGCAAACAGTAGCTCAGTATCTCAGCAGAAGCCTGCCCTGACATGTGTGAGGCTCTGGGTTCGTCTTTTCAGCACTGAAAAAAAATCAGTGAAACAAAGAGCTACTTCTCTTAATGGAAGTGAGAACCCTCTAGCAATAGTGACAAAAACAAAATTTTAAAAAGACACTAATTACTAATATTAGGAACAAAACAGGGGCTATCACTAGACCTCCCAGGCAGCAAAATTTTCTATGAACAGCTTACACATTGAAAATTTAGATGAGATAGACAAATTATTTGGAAAGCATAAACAACTACAGCTCATCAAATATGAAACTAATAACTGAATAAACACATATTTATTAAGTCAATAGAATCATTGTTTATAAAAAAAGAAATTTACAAACCCTGATGGTTTCACTGGAGAATTTACTACATGCTTAAAATATTAACAATAATTTTATATAAGTTATTCCAGAAAATAAGAGGAAACATATTTAACGAGGTCAGTGTTACTCAGACAACAAAACCAGGGAAGTTTTACACAAAAAATGTGATAGAAAGTATCCCTCATGAACATAGACAAAAAATATCATCAAATGTATTTTAGCAAGTAGAATATATACTTTAAATATTAGACACATGAACAAGTGGAGTCTAATCCAGAGATAAAAAAGTTCAAAATTTGAAAATTAATGTAACCCAGTATATTAATAAGCCAAATTAATACAACCAAGTATATTAATAAACCAAAGAAGAAATGTATGATCAGATTAATCTATGTAGAAGAAGCATTTAACAAACTTCAGTATCCATTCATGATTAAAAAACTCTCAGAAAAATAAGAACTTTCTCAACTTGACAAAAAGCATCTATAAAAAAATATAGCTAACATTGTACATGAAAAAATTCATTACACACCAATGTATTGCACATTAAATCCAAAATAACATATCACCACACACATATTAGAACAAATAAAACAAAATTACACTACCCAATGCTGTTGAGAATGCACAGCAATTGAATCTTTTGTACATCACTGGTAGGAATATACAACCTCCCTGGGAAGTAGTCAATTCCCTTTCATGGCCAGAATGGAACAGAACTATTACCCTCTTCCATGTGTGAAAACATTAATTTATTAGGTAAATTTTTGTATTACTTTAAAACATATGTGTAGTTTTAATGATATTTTTCTAAATCGATAAAATCCTTCATATAATAAACTAAACATATGTTTGCCTTATAACCAAGTCATATTCCTGAACATTAATTCCAGAGAAACAAAAACTTACATCTACACAAAACACATACATAAATTTCTCAACAGCTTTATTTGTAATAACTGAAAAATAGAAGCAACCCAGATATCCTTAATGAGTGAATCCCTAACCGGTATTATATGCAAGAAATGGAACAAACTATTGGTATATACAACTACTTGTGGGAAGCTCCAGAATATTCTCTTGCATAAAATTATCAATCTTAAGTTACACGCAGTATGATTCCACTTACCTAACATTATTTACATGATATAATTATAAAGACTGTGAAGAATAGCGGTTGGAAGGCACTAAAGGGCAAATTGTAGGACAGAAGTGGAGATGAGTATCAACATACAATGTGAGTGATCATGGTGATGGTGAAAATGTTTGGTATCTTGACTGTACCTACATCAATATCCAAATTGTGGTATTTTCTGTGATTCTTTAAGATGTTTCCATTGTGGAAAACTGGGTAGAGGATCTTCCTCATTCCTTACAAATGTGTATGAGTCTACAATTATATAGAAATAAAAATTTAATAAAAAAAGGAGAAAGTTTCATGAAGCTGTCATGTCTGGGGAAAAGGGAAAAAGTGTAAAGGGGGAACCTTTTAGAGACTTAGTGACGAAGGGGAGTGTGGCATATGAAGGGGAAATGAAAACTTCTGCGAAAACATCAAAAACAACATCACAGTCATCAAAATCACCACCACCAAAACCCCTACTTTGTTTCACTACAGTAAAGGGCATCCTTAAATTAAGAAGCCTAATTAGCTTTTACAGCTAATGAAACTGTTTTGTTACCTAGGGAAATAATTTTATTTGAAATGAAAACAAAGCATATGTCAATATTCATACAAAGATTCTATGAGCAAAATCAGAAAGTTACAATCAAATATTTCAGAGATGAATAATTGTCCCCAATAAAGCATAAGGCAAAAGAACATTGCAATGCATTACAAAATATTAAAACTACTCTCAGAAACTCAAAATTTATAGCAGAAGTGCACATAAAAACAGAAAGGTATGAATTAAGAGTTGACTGAATTCAGAAAAGTAATTGAAGATGAAGTCACCATAGAAGTGAGAACTAAATTGTAATTGACTCATAACTTGGCTGGCTGTAAAATTTTAGGTTCACATTCTATTTTCTGACTTTCTTAAAAATGCTACTCCAGTGTTTTCTTACCTTCTGTATCACTATCGGGAAGTGTGATATGAAACTAATTTTCATTCTTTTAAAATTAATACATCTTTTTGTGAAGAGGATCTGAAGAGTGTTTCTTTACATACATAGTCAGTACCTTTCCTGGGGCTTTTCCATGCGTTAACTATTCTGAGTCCATTTTCTCAGGTATGTGGGAGGCTGTGATATGACAACCCAGATTTTTTTTTATTTCTGGAAAGTTTTTAAGCATACTTTTAAATATTAATTCTGTTTTGTTGTTGCCTCAGAATTACATGGCTGTAGAAGGATATCAAACAAATATTCAGTCAAATAAACCAGATAGTAGAAAGTCAAGCAGAGAAAACTGGAATATGTATATTATAAAAGGCAATGCATAGTATAAAGGTAACTACGGGACCAAAATTACAAACTTGCTTGAGTACCAAGACAAGAAAAATGTTTGCACAGACATAGTAAATACAATAAGCAGAATGTGATGGCTTTTGGTATGTGTCAATTTGCCTAAGCTGTAGTTTCTAATTATTTTATCAAACACTAATCTGAAGGTCGCTGTCATAGATCTTTTTGATGTAATTAAAGCCCCTAATCCACTGATTTCCTGTAAGGGGGATTATCATGGATAATCTGAGTGGACCTGACTAGGTCAATTAGGAAGCCTTCAAAGTAGGCCTGAAATGTCTCCAAGAAACAAAGAAATTACACTTGTGAACAAACACTTCAGCCTGTACTTGTGATATCTGATGCTACTTTTGATCTTCCCCTCACAACTTCTTGCCTTATGGATTCCAGATTTGCCTAGCCATGCTCCAAAATTGCATAAATCAATTCCTGTAACAGGTCTACACACACACATGTGCATGTGTGCACGTGTGCACATACAGGATATCCTACTCATTTTACTTTTCTGGTTTAATCTGATTGATATACACATTAAATAAAAAATAAAATGACAGGTTTGAAGTTAAACATATCAGTCATAGCTGGGTGTGGTGGTGCACACCTGTAATCACAGCACTCAGGAGGCTGAGGCAGGAGGATCACCATGAGTTCCAGGCCAGCCTGGGCTACACAGTGAGGTCAAGGATAGCCTGGACTACAGAGTGAGAGCTTGTCTCAAACAACAATAACAACAGCAGCAACAATAAAAACAAAAACAAACTAAAAAGCCAAATCAGTCATATCAACAAATGTAACGCCCTTAATTTACTATTTAAAAACTTATTCTGGGAAAATACAAGATGAACCTAAAGCATATCGTAGTAACAGAAAGTAAGGAACTCCTAAATGGAAAGATGAAACATGTGAAACGGAGCTAGGAGTCAATCTGGAAGAACTTCCAATGGCCAGAGATGGAAAAATATGAGTCACAAAATAAATAATGTAGGATTAGACTATATCCCAAATTATAAAATAAACATATTTGAGTCCTTACTGGTACAAATAAGTGATGGAAGAAATAAATGATTGGAAGAATACAGTTAAAGTTCTTCACAAAAAATTCCACATAATTTATGTGGAATCCCTCCTCTCGAAGATGGAACTGAATTATTACTGTCAACTCTATCCCCTGAGTGGAGTGTTTAGCCACATCCAAGGAGTTAGTGATTCACTTCTATAAAAAAGGGAAATATAAACTTTGCAGTGGAGAGGCCTTATAGGTGCTCCCTCAAAACATTAAACCCAGCACTGAGATTCCTTGTGTCACATCAGATCCCTTTGACTTCCCCTTTTGCTATTAGCTGGAGAAAAATGTCTGCATTTCAAGGTATGCACATGGTTTTATTAGGTGCACCTAAAAAATCTTCCCACATTAAGATCAATCATGGTATATAACACAGTCATGAAAGAGATATATTTTACATAGTATGTCTCAACAGATTCCAAGGATGAAGGATTGATATTTTAAGGATTATTTTTAGAATTTTATTTGATACAACACTTTTATAAACATATATTTAAATTTAGACTTATAGAAAACTGATTTCTATGAAGAGCTACATCTTTATAAAAATTGTTTTGCAAGACTAATGAACTGATCAGTGGGATGCAATGAAAACAGTTCTCAGAGGGAAACTTATAGCAGTGAATTCACACATAAGGAAAACAGAAAGAGAACAAATAAATAGGATAATGTTGCACCTCAGATTTTTAGAAAAAGAAGAGCAAGTCAAGCCCAAATCCCAAAGAAGGGAGGAGATTATAAAAATCAGGGCAGAAACTAATGCAACTGAGACAAAGAAAACCCTCCAAAAAATAAATGAATCAAAGAGTTGGTTCTTTGAAAGAATAAATAAAATTGATAAACCCCGAGCCAATGTTATCAAAAAAAGAAAGAACTCAAATTCATGGAATAAGGAATGAAAAGATAAAATTACTTAAGATTCTACAAAAATCCAGAGGATCATTAATACCTACTTTGAAAATCTTTACTCCCGTAGGATACAAAATTCAGAAAAAATGCACAGATTCCTATATATGTATGAATTCCCAAGGTTGAGTCAAGAAGATATAAAAATCCTGAACAACCCAATATCAATTAATGAGATTGAAAATGTGATTAAAAACTTACCTACAAAGAAAAGCCCAGGCCCTGATGGATTCACAGCTGAATTCTACAAAAAACTCAGAAGAAATTTATTGCCAACACTCCTCAAATGCTTCAATGAAATTGTAAAGGAAGTAATTCCCTCTAACTTATGTCTGGAGGAAAGTATTATACTGATAAGAAAACCAGAGAAAGACCCAACCAAGAAAGACAACTATAGATCAATCTCCCTGATGAGCATAGATGCAACAATAGTCAATAAAATACTAGCAAATAGAACGCAGCAAATCATAAAGAAAATAATACACCATGACTAAGTTGGACTCATTCCAGGAATACAGGAACAGTTTCATATTCACAAATCAATAAATGTTATACATCACATCAATAGAGCCAAAGACAAAAATCACATGATCATCTCAATAAGTGCAGAAAAAGCTTTCGACAAGGTCCAACATGCATTTGTGATTAAAACTCTACAGAAAATAGGAATAGATGGTCTTTACCTCAACCTGATCAAAGTCATCTATGACACACCAACAGCCAACATCATACTAAATGGACAAAAACTAAAAGCTTGCAATTTAAAGTCAGGAATAGGGGCTGGGGATTTAGCTCAGCGGCAAAAGTGCCTGCCTGGCAAGTGCAAGGTCGTGAGTTCAGTTCCCAGTACCGGAGAAAAACCAAAAAAAAATAATAATACTAAAATAAATAAAGTCAGAAATAAGACAAGGATGTCGACTGTCACCACTCCCATTCAACATATTTCTGGAAACATTAGCCAGAGCAATTAGAAAAGAGAGAGAAATAAAAAGAAAAAACATAGGAAAGGAAGCAGTGAAATTATCACTATTTGCAGATGACATGATATTTTACATGGAAGACCCCAAAAACTCCACCAGAAGACTCCTTCAATTAATTAACAAATTAAGTAGTGTAGCCAGATGCAAAGTCAAAACTCAAAAAGCAATAGCATTCCTATACACAAACAACAAACAGACTGAGAGAGAAATTAAGGAAACCATACCTTTCACAATAGCATCCAAGAAACTGAAATAAGTAAGAATAATTGTAACAAAAGAAGTAAGAGATCTATACAATGAAAAATACAGTACTCTGAAAGAAAGAGATTGAAGAGGATTTCAGTAAATGGAAAAATATTGCTTGCTCATGGATAGGAAAAACCAACATTGTGAAAATGGCCATACTACCAAAACTGTTGCACAGGTTCAATGCAATTCCCATTCAAATACCATTAGCATACCTCACAGATCTTGAGAAAATGTGCCTTAAATTCATCTGGAACCAGAAGAGACCCAGAATAGCAAAAGCAATCCTAGGAAACAAGGACAAGTCAAGTGGAATCACAATCCCTGACCTGAAATTATACTACAAAGCTACTGTAATAAAATTAACATGGTACTGGTTAAAAAATAGACCTGAGGATCAGTGGAACAGACTGGAAGAAACAGCCACAGCACAAACACACTCAGCCACCTAATCTTCAATAAAGGGCCCAAACAAGCTCACTGGAAGAAAGATAGCCTCTTTAATAAATGGTGATCGAAAATTGGATTGCCACTTGCCGAAGACTGAAAATAGACCCAAGTCTATCACCATGCACCAAACTCAAGTCAAAATGGATCACAGATCTCAAAATTAAAACAAAAACACTAAATCTACTGGAAGAGAAAGTAGATGAAAATCTTGAAGACATAGGGATAGGCAGAGACTTCATGAGGAAAAACCAAACCACACAGGAAATACTTCAAAGAATTAACTACTGGGATCTCAACTTATTGAAAAGTTTTTGCACATCTAAAGAAATCATGAGCACAGTAAAACGAAAACCCACAAATTGGGAAAAAGAATTAGCTGGCTGTCCCTTGATCAAAGTTCTTCTATCTAGAACATATAAAAAATTAAAAAACATCAACACCCCCTCACAAATTCAAAGACACAATCCTAAAATGGGCATCTGATAAAAAAATCACTTTTTTATCACTTTTCAGATAAAAAAATACAAATGGAAAATAAATACATGAGAAAATATTGAACATCATTAGTCAATCGAGAAATGCAAATTAAAACAGCATTGAGATTTCATCTTACCCCAGTAAGAATGGCTAGCATTAAGAAATCAACCAATAAAAAAATGCTGGCAAGTCTGTGGAGAAATAGGAAATCTTCTCCCCTGCTGGTTTGTTATGGTTTGTGTCTGTGTGTCCCCTCAAAGCCTCATGCGGTCATAGGGCAGGCTTTTAGAGTTTGACTGATTGTGGGTGTGAGAGCTACAACTGCCCTGGGGTGGATAGTTTTCATATGTAAGGGAGAGGAAGAGGCTGCTTGAGGCCATTCCTCCCTTTTAGTGTTTTGTTGCTTTTGCTGTGTTCTGCCGCCAGGAGCTGTAGCCCTCTGCCAGTGATACTCTGCCTTGTAACCTGCCAAGTGTGGACTAAAACCTCCACAAACTATAAGTGAAATAAACCTTTCCTTCCTTAATTTTGGGCATCAGGTATTTTGTCCCAGCAATGAGAGAAAAGTAACCAAGACATGGTGAGAATGCAGACTGGTAAACCCACTGTGGAATAGAGTTTGGAGATTCCTCAGCAAACTAGGTCTAGAGGTCCCATTCAACCCAGCTATTCCCCTTCTGAGTATTTTCCCAGAAGATCTGAAAACATCATATCACAGGGATATATGTGCACCCATGTTTATAGCAGCACAATTTGTAATAGCTAAGTCATGGAAGCAATCCAGACGTCCATCCACTGAGGATTGGATAAAAAAATTGTGGCATTTTAATATAATGGAACAGTACTCAGCTATAAAGAAAAACTCGAGGCTTTTATAGGTAAATGGTCACAACTAGAGACCATACTCATAAGTGAAATAAATCAGACTTGCATGTGTAAGCAACGTACTGTCTCACTCGTGTAAAACCTAAAAGAGTGAATAAAAATTAGGAGATTTGATAGACATTGTAAAATGAAAGGGAACTGCTCAAAAGTAAAGAGCAACTGGGATGAGGGAAAAGAGAAAAGAAACGGGAAAAAAATGTATATATGTATATACAGGATAGTTAACATAGTTGTACTACTGACATATCACTTTACTGAAAGGAACAGTTAATGATTGATTATTTGATCAGTCTTGCATGTCTATATTTGTTTTTCTGAGTAACCACTTTGAAGTTATCAATATGTAATACAGCAACCATTGTTAATTTCCTGTCACCTTGTCTGTAATTCAGTATTGCTTGTATTGTTCTTGCGCTACTTTATAAATGAATGTCTTTGATAATATGGTTTCGTTCCTTGATTTTTAAAATAAAAAAAGACTAATGAACTGTAAGGGTAATCCAATTTATGTTTTATAATAATTTTTCAGAAACTGCATCAAATGTTATCACAGTGTAGAAATACATGTTGCTTTCATCATATCAGTTGAAAATGAGGTTGCCAAAAGAACACATTTTGGGAATCCAATAAATGTTTTAGTGGACAAATGAGCTATAAATATTATGATACATCAAAATATTACATTAATAAAATTCTATTTATTGTGTCTGGGTTGTGGTTCAGTGGTAGAGTCCTTGGCTGGCATGTACAAGACACTGGGTTCAATCTACAGTGCCACAGAAATTATTTATTGTATTATATAAAATATTATATAAATTTTTAATCTTTTTGAAATTGTAAGTTTATGTTTTTTTCAAGTATAATCATCTCCTTTGTATTTTATATATTCTAAAATATTTTAAAGGAATATACTGATATTTTAGCACCTTTTAAAAATTTTAAAGAGAGTAGTATATGAGGCACAAACAAAAAGTAGAGCAATAGCAGCATACCAGTATCACAAACTAAACAAACCAGAGCAAGAATATTTAAAGTGATACAGAGTTTAAAGACAAAACAATGCAAATTAACAGTGGTTATTATATTACATATCTCTATGCTCAACTACATTACTCAGATGTAACAATGGAAGATTGTTCAAACCATTAAAGAGAATAAGAAAATATTTATTAGATAAAACATTAGAGATAATACAGAGTTTCACTAGACAAGATGGTAGCTATTCACCATGGTAATTCCACTGTATATTGTTAATTTCAAATCAGCTGCGCAGATCACCAGACACAAGCATGCAAAATTGATCAGAACATAAAAAATTTTAAGCATTGGTTATTCCTTTCAATATGCCATTGGACATCAGCAATACAGTTATCACAGCTAGTCATATATATATAGCTATAGATAGATATAGATATCTACAGATATAGATATAGATATATGTATATAGATATAGATATATGTATATTTTGCCTTCTTCCTTTTTTCTTCTTTCCCTCATCCTAGTCATTCCTTCCTTTGAGCAATTTCTTTCCCTTTTCTATCCTCTATTGTATGCTTTGAGTTTTACTTATTCTTTCAGGTTCCTACACCAAGGAGAAAATATGATGCTTGCACATGTGGGTCCCATTTATTTCATTTATGAGTATGGTCTCTAGTTGCATCCATTTACCTACAAAAGCCTCTAGTTTATCTTTTATATAGCTGAGTAATACTCCATTGTATAAAAATACCACATCATTTTTACCCATTCCCCAGTGGATGGCATCTGGGTTGTTTCCAAGATGTAGCTATAACAAATTGTGCTGCTATAAACATGGGTGCCCATATATCGCTGTGGTATGATGTCTTTAATTCTTCTGGGAAAATACGCAGAAGGGGAATATCTGGGTTAAATGGACTTCCAATTCTAGTTTTGTGAGGAATCTCCAAACTGACTTCCACAGTGGTTTCACCAATCTACACTCCCACCAGCAATGGAGTAGGGTTCCTTTCTTCCCACAGCCTCTCCACTATTTGTTATTGGTTGATTTCTTGATGATAACCATTCTTGCTGGGGTGAGATGGAATCTCAGTGTTGTTTTAATTTGCATTTCCCAAATGACTATTGACGTTGAACATTTTTTCATTTGTATTTCTTCATCTGAGAAGTGTGTATTCATGTCAGATGCCCATTATTGGATTGGGTCTTTGAATGTGGGGGACCTGATTTTTAAAAATTCTTTCTATGTCCTAGATAGGAGTCCTTTGTCTGAGGGGCAGTTGGCTAAATCTTTTTCCCAATTTGTGGGTTTTCTTTTTAGTCTATTGGTGATTTGTTTAGATGTGCAAAAACTTTTCAATAAGATGAGATCCAAGTTTTTTATTTTTTGAATTATTTCCTATACAGTTTGTTTTTTCTTCATGAATTCTCTCCTGACCTCAATGTCTTCAAGATTTTTACCTACTTTCTCTTCCAATAAATTTAGTGTTTCTGTTTTAATATTTAGATCTTTGATCCATTTTGACTTTAATTTAGTACATGATGAAAGACATGGGTCTTGTTTTAGTCTTAGGCATGTGGAAAGCCAGTTTTTCCAGCACCATTTATTAAAGAGACTATCTTCCTTCCACTGAACATGTTTCGACATTCTGTCGAAGATAAGGTGACTGAGTGTGTTTGTAGTTGTATCTGTATCTTCTAATGTGTTCTATTGATCTTCAGGTCTGTTTTTGTGCCAGTACCATGCTGATTTTATCACAGTAGCTTTGTAATATAATTTTAAGTCAGGAATTGTGATGCCACCTGCCTTTCCTTTGTTTCAAAGGATTGCTTTTGCTATTCTAGGCCTCTTCTCATTCCAGATGAACTTTAGGAATGTTTTCTCTAAAGCTGTGAGGTATGCTAATGGTATTTTAATTGGGATTGTATTGAATCTGTACAGCAGTTTTGGGAGTATGGCCATTTTCACAATGTTGAGTCTTCCTATCCATGAGCAAGGAATATCTTCCCATTTTCTGATATCCTTTTCAATCTCTTTTTTCAGAGCATTATAATTTTCACTGTATAGATGTTTTACTTCTTTTGTTAGGTTGATTCCTAAGTATTTCATCTTTTTAGATGCTATTGTGAAAGGTGTGGTTCCCCTAATTTCTCTCTCAGTCTGTTTGTTCCTTGTGTACAGGAATGGTATTGATTTTTGGGTGTTAACTTTGTAAGCAACTACACTACTGAGTTTGGTTATTAAATCCATAAGCCTTTTGGTGGAGTTTTTGGGGTCTTCTATGTAGAGTATCATGTCATCTGTGAATAATGATAATTCCACTTCTTCCTTTCCTGTTCTTATTCCTTTTATTTCTCTTGCTTGTCTAATTGCTCTAGCTAATATTTCCAGAACTATATTGAATAGGAGTGGTGACAGTGGACATCCTTGTCTTGTTCCTGATTTTAAAGTGAAAGCTTTCAATTTTTGAGCATTTAGCATGATGTTAGCCATTGGTTTATCATAGATGGCTTTGATCAGCTTGAGGTAAAGGTCATCTATTCCTATTTTCTTAGGGTTTTTATCATGAATGTGTGTTGGACTTTATCAAAGGCTTTTTCTGCATTGATGGAGATGATCATGTGATTTTTGTCTTTGGCTCTATTGACATGGTATATTACATTGATTGATTTACGTATATTGAATCCCACTCGCTCATGGTGTACAATCTACTTAATGATTTGTTGTTTCTGTTTACTAGTATTTTATTGAGAAATTTTGCATCTATATTCATTAGGGAGATTGGCCTGTTGTTCTCTTTTTTTATTTGAATCTTTCTCTGGTTTTTGTATCAGGATAATACTTGCCTCCAGGAATGAGTTAAGGAGAATTCCTTCCCTTTAAATTTCATTAAAGAGTTTGAGTAGAATTGCTGTTAAATCTTCTCTAAATTTCTTGTTAAATTCAACTGTGAATACATCAGGGCTTGGGCTTTTCTTCATTGGCAGGTTTTTTACTACATTCTCAAATTCACTGGCTGATATTGAGTTATTCAGGATTTTCATATCTTCTGCATTAAGCTTTGGTAATTCATATGTATCTAGAAATCTGTCCATTTCCTCTATGTTTTCCATCCTTTGAGAGTAAAGATTGTCAAAGTAGGTATTGATGATCTTCTCAATTTCTTCAGGCTCTGTAGTGATTTCACCCCTTTCATTCCTTATTGCATGTATTTCAGTTTTTTCTTTCCTTTTTTTGGTATGTTTGGCTAGGGGTTTATCTATTTTATTTATTCTTTCAAAGAACCAGCTCTTCAATTCATTAATTCTTTGTATTGTTTTTTTAGTCTCCATTACATTAATTTCCACCCTGAGCTTTATAATTACCTGTCTTCTTTGGGCTCTGGGTTTGACTTGCTCTTCTTTTTCTAGGAACTTGAGGTGCAGTATAAGATTGTTTATTTGTGCTTGTTGTGTTTTCCTGATGTCGGAATTCACTGCTACAAATATCCCTCTGAGGACTGCTTACATTGCATCTCACAGGCTCCTGTAGGTTGTATGTATATTTTCGTTTGACTGTAAATAGTGTTTAAACTCTACTTTGATTTCATCTGTAACCTATTTGTTGTTCAATAGGGTGTTATTTATTTTCCAACTGTTTAGGGAGTTTTTGTGTTTTCTTTTGTCATTAATTTCCAATTTCGTTGCACTATGGTCTGACAGTATACATGGGATAATTTCAATTCCTTTGCATTTACTTAAACATGTTCTATGTACTATTATATCGACTATTTTAGAGAACATCCCATGTGCAGCTGAGAAGAATGTGTATTCTGAGGTTGTTGGATGAAACACTCTGTACAGGTCTACCAAGTCCATATGTTCACACCTTTGGTTAAGTTCTGTTATTTCTTTCCCAATTTTTTGTCTAGTTAGTCTATCTCTTGTGACAATGGTGTGTTAAAGTCCCCTGTTATGATTGTGTTGCTGCTTATATCATTTTTCATGTCTGTTATAATTTTTCCTATATAGTGCTACTATATTTGCTTCAGAGATGTTTATGATTGTTATCTCTTCCTCTTGCAGCTTTCCCCTCACAAGTATGTAGTGATCTTCTTCATCTGTTTTGATTGTTCTTGGTTTGAAGTTCACATTGTCTGCAAACAGAATAGGTGCACACTCTTTTTTCTGGGTTCCTGTGGCATGGAGTATTGTTTTCCTTCCTTTAATTTTCAGTCCATGGATTTCCTTTTGAGTTAAATGTTTTTCTTGTATAGAGCATATAGTTGGATTTTGTTTTTTGATCCACTCTGCTAGTCTGCTTCTCTTGGTTGGTGCACTGAGACCGTTTACATGGATGGTTATAACTGATGTGTACTGGGTAATCTTTATCATTTTATTTTCCTGCTATTGGATCCTCTTTTTTCCCTCTGTTTATTTGCTTGTTCTGCTTGTTGATTTCTTTCTGTAATTGTTATTGATGTTTATCTCTTTCTAGAATGTCTTTTAGTACTCTTTGTAGGATTGGTTTAGCACTCATGAATTTCTTCAGTTGTTCTTTATCATGAAAATATTTTATTTCTCTATTAATTTTGAAGGATAATTTTTCATTACATCAATCTGTGTTGGAAGTTGTTTTCCTTCAGTACCTGAAATATTTCGCCCCATGCTCTTCTTGTGTTGATGGTTTGTGTTGAGAAATCTGCTGTGTTTCTGATGGGCTTTCCTTTATAGGTGATCTGTTTCTTTTCTCTAATAGCTTTTAATATTCTGAGCTTTTGTTGAGTTTCTGGGATCTTGATCACTATATGTGTAGGTGTAGATTTATTTTGGCTATGATTAACTGGAGTTCTATGTGCTTCATCTAATTGTATGTCTGATTCTTTTTCCATGCCTGGGATATGTTCTACTATCATTCCTGCAAATAGTCTTTTTATGTCATTTGTGTCCTGCTGTTTTGTAAATACCTATTAATCTGATAGTGTTTTTCTTTACTTCATTTTGCAGTTGTTGAATTGTTATTTCCTGGTTCCTTATTGTTTAAGTGATCCCTCCTTTCACGTTCATTGGTGGCAATGCTGTCTTCAAGGTCTGAAAGTCTGCCTTCAGCTTTGTTCAGGCAGTTTTGCTGGCTTTCAATGGAATTTTTAATTTCCTGGATATCTATTTGAATTTGTTTTATACCTTCTACTTCTTTTCTGTAATGTTCTCTCAAGGCGTCCATGAGTTGTCTATGCTTCTTTATTTTCTTATCAATGTCATCTTTGGATATGCTGTTGACTTCTTTCATTATTATTGTCATTTCATTTTTTACCTGAGACATTATTTCTGTTCTGATGTCTTCTATGGCCTGATGGAGTTGTTTCTTTATTTCAGTTGATATCATTTCAGAAATTTCAAGTGTATGACTTCCCAGCTCTTCTGTGTTGATGCTTCCTCTAGTTGTTTTCGGTGGTGTGGAGGTCTGCGATTGCATTTTGCTTCTTTGTTTTGTCATTTTTGAAGATCCAGAGTTTCCCTGGTACACAACCTCACTCTCCCATTTGTGTGTGAGTGGCAGGGCGAGTATCTGAAGGTCCTCAGTGCACAGTGCAGCTCCTGTGCTGGTGATTGGTGGTAAGGTGGGTCCCAGATAGTCCCCAACTTGCTTTCATTCAGTTGGCTCCCAAGTGTGTGTGGGAAGGATTGGGGAGGCTCACTGGAGTTCCTGAAGCTAGCTGGGGCTTGGCCCAGCTTCCACAAGTGTAGGAGGGGATGCAGATCGTGTTTAGTGAGGCTTCAGATATTGCCTAGGATACAGCCTGCTTCCCACACTGGCAGGGGAAGGGTGAGGCTGGACTCCCAGAGGCCCCTGATCTGTCTTGGTTTCTGCTGAGCTCCCAGGAGGGTCCAGGTTGTCCTGGAAGTGACCAGCAAGGCCCCAGAAGTTATTCAGGGCTCCATGTGCCTCACATGCTAGTGGGAGAGGCACTGGAGTGGCTCACCAGGGTACCTAAAGATGTCTGGAGTTCAGCTGAGCACCTGTAGACACACTATGTGTGTGGGAAATAACCACCAAGGCCCCAAAGTGTGCCCAGAGTTCCACCTGCCTTGGTTGCTGGTCAGGGATATGCAGCAGTGACTCACCGGGGTTCCTGAAGATATCCAGCATTTAGCCCTGCCGTCACAGATACACTATGGTTGTGGCGAGTTGCCACCCAAGGCCACAGAGAGTGCCCAGGGTTCTGCCTGCCTCACATGCTGGTCAGGGAGGCACAGTGGTGACTCACTGGACTTCTTGAAGATGTTCATGGTTCAGTCCATCACAGACAGACACACTATGGGTGTGGTGAATGGCCACCAAGGCCCCAGAGGGTGCCCGGGGTTCCGCCTGCCTCACACACTGGTCAGGGAGGTGCAGCGGTGACTCACTTGCCTTCTTGAAAATGTCCAGGGTCAGCCCAGCCCCTGCAGACACACTATGGGTGTGGCAAGTATCCAGTGAGGCCCCAGAGGGTGCCCAGGGTTCCACCTGCCTTGCACTCTGGTCAAGGAGGTATAGCCGTGACTCATTGGGGTTCCTGAAGATGTCAGGGGTTCAGCCCAGCCCTTGAAGACACCATTTTAGCACCTTTAACAGAACCTTTTTCTTTATTTTTTGAATAAGAAGCCTCATTTCATTTGCATTTGGTCTCAAAAAATGTGCACCAAGCTTTGACCTAACAGAAAACATTGCAAGGATGGCAAATTACAAATACTCCTCATGAGCACAGATACAAAGATCTTTAATGAAACATTAACAATTTGGATTTAGGAATACATAAAGGCAAAATACATCACAAACAATGTGTTTATCTCAGTAATCAGTGTTATGGTGTTCAAACATCTATAAATTTAGTTCAAAAATATTAACAGAGTAAAGGTAAAGCAAACCATGATAATCACAATAAAGGCAAAAAATTTAATAAAATTCAATATCAATTCAAAATTAAAAGAAAATCCTCAGCAAACTAAGAAATCTCTTAATCTGAAAAGGATATCTGGGAAATCAAGAGCAAACTTAATACTTAATGATGAAATATTGAATTCTTTACCCTTCAGATTAGGAACAAGGCAAAAATTCTGTTCACACAATTTCTGTTTTACCCTATACTAGAGGCACTGGTAAGTACAGTACAGGAAGAAAAATAAAAGTACAGAGATTAAAAAGGAGGAATGCTGAACAGTTTTATTCCACATTCAACATGATTGCTTACCTACAAACGCTAAGTTCAAAAATACTGAAATTATAAGATAAAAAGTCAATATATAAAAAGCAATTGAATGGCTTTACACAAACACTAAATAATTGAGATACAAAATGTAAAAATTATAGAAATATCAAAGATATAAAGTGCATATTTAAGAAAAAAAAGATGTAGGTTGTCCACCATGAATGCTCAAAACATTGAAGGCTCAAATAAACTGTGCAGTCAAACATGTTCACAACTTAGAAAACTCAGTATTTTAAAATTTGAATTGTCCACAAACTGATGTTTACTTTCAACTATGTTTTGATCAAAATTCTAGCTGGCTTTTTGGGTAAGATATTTCTAAAATTTCTATGGTAATACAAATTGGCTAAAACAAACAAAATATTCTTGAAAAAGTTAAAGTAAAAATATTTACACTGATTTTAATGTCTAAAATAAAGTTAAAGTAATTAAAACAATATTGTACTTACATAATAACAATAGAACAATGGAACAAAATAGAGTCAAGAAAGAAGCCAATTCATGTATTATCAAATGATTTTTGACAAAGGCACCAAGATTACAGAACTATGTTTCAATATTGGAAATAGTGAGCTTTGACTCATCCCTTAAGCCATATACATACATTAACGCAAAATGGATCATAAACTTAAATATTAAAACTAAACTTCTAAAAATCTTAGAAGAAACCCTAGGATAATATCTTTATGAACTAGAGGCTAGGCAAATACTTCTTAAATCAGATGCATAAAGCATTAATCATAAAAGAGAAAAATGACACTTATATTTTATAAAATCAACAAATGTCCACTCATTAAAAGACACTATTAGGAAAATGAAAAAAGTCATTCAGCTGGAAAATGTATTTGTAAAGTATATAACTGACAAATGATTCACATCCAGAACATGTAAAGAACTCTTACAAACCAATAATAAATAAAAGCAACCCAATAAAAATGGACTTAATATTTAGACATTTTACAGAAGAGTGCTTACTGATGGCTCATAAAAATGCTCAAGAACATAAGTCACTGAGTTAAAACTGCAGTGATATACACACCAAAGCAATTAAATTTAAGACTATCAACGCCCAGTGCTTCAGAGTTTGCAAAGTTTGCAAAGCAACTGGATCTCATATATTGCTGGTGCTAGGGGAAAATGATACAAATACATTTTAAAATTCATTGTCAGTTTCTCATGACTCCGGACATACACTGTGTGTTAGTTAGAGCTCTTTAACGAAACAGAACCAACAAGACACATGTACTTGTAGATGTGTCAAAGAGATTCATCATGGGAATTTGCTCAGGACTATGGAGGCCCACAAGTCCCACCAGTGCCATCTGCAAGCTGGAGTAACCAGTAAATTTTGTGGTGTAATTCAGTTGGAGCCGAAAGCTCTGAGAATAGTGGAGCATGGGGGTAAAGGAGAGGTTTGTGAATGTGAGTTCTGGAGATAAAGGCCTGAGAATGATGAGCTCTAGTGTCCCAAGGTAGGAGAAAATGGATATCCCCTCTCAGGAAGAGACAGAGAGAAGAGGGAATTCATCCATCCTCTGCATTTTTATTCTATTTGAGCCCTCAACAGATTGAATGATGTTCACTCACATTGAAGAGGGCAATATGCTTTCTCAGTTTATTGATTCAAGTACTGATCTAATCTGGAAATACCACCACAGACACAAGTAAAATAATGCTTAGTCAAATGTCTGGGCACCCTGTGATTTCATCAAATGGATCCATGAAATTAACCATCACATATACCTACCTTATGGTCTAGCAACTGAACTCCTAGCTAATTCCTAAAAGAAATAAAGGCTTATGGGGGCTGGGGATTTAGCTCTGTGGCACAGCGCCTGCCTGGCAAGTGTAAGGTCCTGAGTTCAATTCCCGGTACTGGAAAAAAAAATCAAAAAAGAAATAAAGGCTTATGTCCTCAAAACATCTTAAGCAAGTATGCTCATTGAAAGTTTGTCCAAAATAACTAAACTAAACATTGGTAAAATTTTAAAAGACTAGCAAGAAAAGAATATACAAGTAAACTGTGATATATTCATATAATTCTCATAATAATATGCAGAAGCATGATTTCCTTTGGTTGGAAGTGAGTTGATAACTGTAAGGGGATAGGAGAAAATTTCTAATTTGACTACAATATTCTGTGTCTTCACAGGGGTTTTGATAACATAAGTATATTTGTTTGTTAAAACTCAAAAATCTCTGCAGTTAAGATCTGTTCATTTTACCAACTGTACCTATATCTAGAAGAAATTCTCATTAAAGTTTGTGGGATACATTTAAAACAGTGCTTATAAGAAACCTCATGGTTAAATGTACATATATAATGTACATATATGTATTAGAAAAGAAGAAATAAAAAACTAACAATCTGTATGTTTAACCAAGAATACAGAAAAAGGATTGATAAGTTCTCTAGCAAAGCAGATCAAACAACTAAAAGTGAACAAATGCCTACCAATTTCATGAGTAAAACTGGAGATAATCACTACACATTTCACAGATATTAAAAATGATAAGAGGGTATTACAAAAATATTTATGCCAATAGCTGGAAATTTCTGTGATAAAAATTCATTTAAGCACATAATTTACCAAAATCAACATTGGAAATACTGAAAGAGTGAGAGATCCTCTTCCTTGATAAGTAAGTACAAAAACACTACTAAAAACTTCTTCACAGGAAAAATTACCATCGAGATGAAAACATTGGTGTATTGTTCTAAATACTTAAGGAGGAAATCAAACACAAACTTGTCCTGAGGAAAGCAGAACATGACACATTTAGCAACCTGTTTTATAAGGTCAGCATAACATTTTATCAAAATGTGACAAAGGCATTGTGAAGAAAGCATAATTGCAAATGCTTGTCACAAACATAAATGCAAAAATATTAAAACTTTCAGTAAATAAAAACTAGAGAACACTGTATATAGATATATACAATTTATTATAGTACAGCAATGTTTCAGCATTCATGAATTCAGTGTTCAAGGCAACCTTATGGACCATACCTACTGTGAATGAGAATTAACTGTACAAATCTATGATTGTAATCTCCATTTTATTAGTTTAATTGAAGTATAGAAAATTTGTCTCCCTTTATATCCTCGAGTCTTTCCCCATTTCTGATATAATGGCTTTAAATATTTCATATATATTTAGAATCATATCAGGCAATGTTACAATCTTTCTTCCATGTAACACATAATTTATTTGTTTTTTTTTTTTTTTTTT
>NW_004955473.1:4071044-4077716 GCF_000276665.1 Chinchilla lanigera | reverse complement strand
TTTTTTTTTTTGGTTTTTCTCCGGTACCGGGAACCGAACTCACGAACTTGTGCTTGCCAGGCAGACGCTTTGCCGCTGAGCTAAATCCCCAGCCCCGTAACACATAATTTAAAAACTCAAGAGAATAAGGAACATTTATTATATTTACTCACATTTTAGCTTCTGTGTTCTTTTTTCCTTCCTGAGTTTCCAGGATTTTCCCTTGTCATTTTTTTTTCTGTCTAGAAAACTTCTTTCAAACATTGTTTTGAGCTGGGCGTGGTGGCGCACGCTTGTACTCCCAGCACTCGGGAGGCTGAGGAGGGAGGATCGTTGCGAGTTCGAGGCCAGCCTGGGCTACAAAGTGAGCTCAAGGCCAGCCTGAACTGCATAGCGAGACCCTGTCTCAAAAAGACAAAAAACAAAACATTGTTTTGGTCTCCTGTGGACAAATTCTCTTTATTTTCCTCTAACATGTTGAAATGTACAGTACAACATTGCCAGCTCTAATTATCATAATGTACAATAGTAGTCTAGAGTTTCTTGGTCTTATCTCACTGTGAGTTAGTATCCATCTTTCCTCCCTTACCCCTACAACTTCCCCAGCCTCTGACAGTTACTATTTTCCTCTCAACTTCTATGAGATCAGCTTTTTTAGATTCTGTATATGAGTAAGATAATGCAGTATCCCTGTCTCGTTCACTTCATTTTGGATTACATCCTCCAAGTTTCATCCATATTATCACAAATTACAGGATTTCATTCCTTTTATGGCTGAATAGATTTCCATTGTGTATGTATGCCACATTTCCCCCCATTTATCAGTTGATGGAACTTAGGATTTTTCCATTGCTTAGCTCTTGTAAATAGTGCTGCAGTAGTTATGGGAGTGCAGATATTTCTTTGACATGCTGATTCTATTTCCTTTGGATATATATTCAGGAGTGGGATTGCTGGATCATATGGCAGTTATATTATTTAATTTTTTAGGAGCCTGTATTTCATAGCGGTTGCACTCATTACATTCCCACCAACAGTATGCAAGAGTTTTCAACATGTCCTTGCTAGCAACTGTTATTTTAATAATTTTGATACTAGCTATTCCTACTGGGGAGAGATGATAACTCATTGTGGTTTTGATTCGTATTTGTCTGAAGGTTAGTGATGTTGAACATTTTTTTCAGGTGCCTGTTGGCCCTTTGAGTGACTTCTATTGAGAAATGTCCATTAATGTACGTTGCCCATTGTTTTCCATGATATTATTATGCTGCTATTGAGATTTTGGATAGAGCAGAGAAGATGGACTGATAATACCAGGTAAACCAATGAGATATTTTAATAGTTACATTAGTTATCCATAGAGGCATGACACATTGTTTTAAAACTTAGTAGTTTAAAACAATAAATGTTATCTCAAAATAGTTTTCGAGGGCTAGGAAACTAGGAGAAACTTAGCTGGATACTTCAGGATCTTTCATGAGGTTGCAGTAAACCAATAAAGGATGGAGAATCTGCTGCCAAGCTCAACCATGTGACTGTGTTTTAGCTCATAGGCTTCTCCACGGGACTATCTGACATGGAAGTTAGGTTCTTTTCTTCAGATGAATTACCCAAGAGAGACAGAGAACATAAATGAGAGTGTCCAAGGTAACGTTATCTCAGAAATGGCATACTACTACCTCTGCTGTATCACACACACTGAACCCTGTGTGAATAGCATGAGGATCACAGGAAGGCCACCTCCAATGCTGGCAAATCAATCACTAAGGCCAAGAAGCAGTCTTACTATGTGCCAGATACTGTACTGAGCACCTTAAGTGTATTCATTCACCTAGTTCTCACAACACTGTGAGTCAGACGATATTTTTATTCCTGTTTTACAGATAAGAAATGTGGGGACTGACATTCAAAGTAGTTAAAAAAACTTGCCCCAAATCACAAAGCTAAAAAGTGGTAGAGACCAGGTTCAAATCAAGGCAGTCTGGCACTCAGCTATTTGACCTTATGTTCAAGTATTGATAAACTCTATAAGAGGAATAAAATAACACTATAATATCATATTACAGTAAAATAATATAATGCAGAATGGAGTGGAAGGCCGTGGGGGATTTTTTTGTTTGATATTCTTTTAAATTGACTTGTCATGGTAGGCAACCCTGCAGAGGTGATATTTGAGTTGTCATAAAATGGTGAGGGGAAATCAGCCTCCTGAAGAACTGGTGAGGATTCAGGTCATATGGAGGGAATCTAGTGCACAAAGACACCAAGGCAGGCAAACTTTTCATATATTCAAGGAACAGAAAGAAATCAGCGTGGTTTTGAATATATTGGGCGAGAAAGGGAGTTAGTTTTGAGATGGACCGAGGAAGTAAGCAGGGGACAGATTGTCCAATTATCTGAGGAGCCCTATGAAGCCACCATCAATAACCTCATTTTAAAGTTGAAGGCAAGATGAAGAAATTGAGAGGTTAAAAGTCTTGGTAAAAGTAACAAAGTGATGGGACCAAGCCAGATCTAAATACATATCTGATTTCTGTTCTAGTTCTCATTTTGCCTTACCACATTTCTTCTCTCACTTTCTCTGTGCAACGTGGAGTTGTCTTTTTCTTTTCTGGTGTCTGACTTATTCTCTCATCCCTCCCAAGCAAAACAACATCAGGCTAGGAAACTCCCAAGGGCTTCTTCTCTTAGTGCTGGCCAGGAATGTGTCAGAATGTGCACTCATGGACTTTGGTAAATGTGGGGACTGGGTACAAAGAAAGCATCGTGCTTCCTGGAAGGCGGGTGATGAGCAAATTTCATGGATTATAAGTCTGTTATTGACTATACAAACAGAGCCATTTGTGACATCCTATGAAGATAAAATGGGTCTAATCTTAGTTCAAGAATGGCTATAGCACATATATTTTACTGGCATCATGGCTGCATTTTCTTCCTGTCTGCTTCTCTATTGATCCAAGCTATTAATGATGGTGGCTGTCACTTTCCATCCAGCTACTTACCCATCCTTGGTGCTGGTTCTCAATCACCCGCTGCAGACATGGTCTTCATCTCAGACCTAGAGGAAAAGTTTGCACAATCCTTTTCTGTTGCGTGAGGAGCTCAAAGAATGTCTTCTTCCAGAGAGGTATCTGTTAACTGGTCAAAATGATCAACAACAGCAGCAAAATAAACTTTTTAAAGTGTTTGGAGAAGAATCAATATTGGGAGATATTTATTCAACAAATATGATTAAAACTTGTAAGAAAAATGGCAAGCTGTAGCACCTGAGCCAGCGGCTTCACAAACGAGGCAGGTTGGTTGGCTCCACACCTACAAATGCAGCCAAGTAGCCAGCTTGCATCTCCTCCAGTTCTTCAGTGTGGAAGATGTACACTAAAAAGGTAATGGGGGCTGGTAAAGATCAGTAGGTCGTATCTTCCCCATCTCTGTGATGCAGAAATTTCACTGGGAGGGTGCCAGCAGCCTGTTAATGGTGCCCATTTCTTGAACTCATTTAGTACAGAGGCTCTGAATGGAGCAGTCAGTGAAGAACAATGTCTCCCAAATCTTCCAGAGCTCCTGAACCATAGTACTGAGCTTATTCCTGTGAGAAAGGGTGGAGCAAGCTGCAAAGATTGTCAGGGCAGATCTGTATTTGGATCAAAGTGTGGGGGAATTCATGGCACAGGGTGTTGCTGAAACATCTAAAAAATCACAGTGCTAGCAATAGGAGGAGGATAACAGCTTGGTGATGCCAAGAGAGGGAGGAAACAAGCCATAAGTTTAACAGATAGAGCAGGGAAAGAGAGAGTGAGTCTAAGAGAGTCCTGCTAAAATCACACGCGGGCCAGGGATATAACTCAATGGCACAAGCACATGCCTGGTGAATGCAAAGTCCTGAGTTCGATTCCTGTACCTAAAAAATAAATAAAATCACACTCATCTCTTGTGAGAGTAGAGATGAGGATTTCCATATTTAAGGCAAGATTTCCATATTTAAGGCTGCATTTTCTATGAGTAACTAAAGAAACTACTTCAAAAATACTAATTCCTGATTACTTATTTGATCAATCTTACATGTCTCTATTTGTTTTCCTGAGAAACCACTTTGAAGATATCAATACGTCATACAACAACCATTGTTAACTTCCTACCACTTTGTCTCTAATTCAGTATTGCTTGCACTGTTCTTATGCTATTTTATAAATGGATGTCTGTTTGGTAATATGTTTTCCTTCTTTTATTTTTAAAATAAATTTTAAAAATGGCAAAAAAATACTAATTCGTGGATGAACAGTTTTCCTTTGAACTGTGAAAATGGTTTCCAAACCACACACAGATCCAAAGGTAAAGGGTGAGAACTTTACTAGATGTGGGGATGTTACATACAAGTTATGGTCAGTTAGTGGCTAACCAGGAAGCTACGTTGACCTAAGGGAAATCAGTCTTAAAAACAGAAGCAAAGGGAATTTATCTCAGTAGGGACATCTGAGGCTATGCATTGCAGGGTTAAATAGCTTATCCCAAATCACAGAATTAGCTCAGCTTCGTCACTAAAAAAAATGAATGAACAATGTCAACAACAGGCTCCAGAATCCCAGAGAGGGATTAATAGCTATAGTTACTACACTGTTTTTTTTTTTTTTGTAAATGTCCAGTTTCCAATGAAAAAATGACACGCAAAGGTGCAAGAATGTGTGACCCATATACAAACAAACACAACAGAAACTGTCTCAGATGTTGATCTTAAGTGACAGAGACTTCAATGTAACAATCATATATGTGTTCAAAGAACTATAGAAAACCACATTGAAGAATCAAAGGAAAGTATGAAGATAATATTTTTTATCAAGTAGAGGATATCAGTAAAGAGAGAGGTATTATAAACACAACACAGTAGAATTTCTGGAATTGAAAAGTATAATCACTAAATTGAAAAATTAATTAGGGGACAAAAGAGTAAATTTAAGCTGGCAGCAAAACCCACAGATTCAAAGACAGAACAATTAAGGTTATTTAGCCTGATATACAGAAAAGAGATTTTTAAAAAACAAACAGAACCTTAGAGACCAGTGGAATATCATCAAGTCTATCAGTATATACATAATGAGAGTCCCGGAGAAGGAATATAAAGGGGTAGAAAGAATATTCCATTAGCTAATGGCTGAACATTTCCATTTGAAGAAAACACTAATCTACACATCTAAGTACCTTAAGAAGCCTTTTTCTACTTTTCTTCTCCAAAGGCTGGGTGTCCTTCAGAGAGGAACTGCCTCCTTTTAATACCTTCCTGAGATTGGGCAGCATCTAGTTCTAGAGACCAGAGAAGTCCACTATTGGTCAGGGTGGAGAGGAGGTCTGCTGTGTAGAGACGAGCAAGTTGTACTTTGCCCAAGCATGTAAGGCAAGGGAGGTCAAAATGATATTGTAGAATGCTACATAAAGCCCCATCTACCTACCCCAGAGGTGGGGAGGCTGGCGGACAGCAGGCAGGACGTAGCTGTTAAGAGGTTTGTTTCCACCCACGCCCGATTTCTTTGCCTCTCATAATTTGCTGAGGTAGGTTTGAGCTTTGAAGCCACAGTGCAAAAAGCAGTTTTCTCCCTATTCTCATGTCACCAACAGTGACAGCCATGATCATCTCAACTGAAAACAGCTCCTGTTTGCATCCAGCCCTCTTCATGCTTCGTTTCTCCAGACTGAGCAACCTTCTCACCTTTTGAGTTACTAATTGGCTTAGAGACATTACTGACTCACCAGGGGCCTTAGAAACTGAGCTGTTGTCTTCAGCTTTCATTGATTTTCCAGGGAGGACACAGCAATAGGTGGTAGCTATGTCTCAAAGTATTCCAGTCCTGTCTCCCGTCCTCCCGCTTTCCTTCTCCCCCTTTGGTCTTGTCCAGGAATGACAGGTATTATGGGAACACC
This sequence comes from Chinchilla lanigera, assembly GCF_000276665.1. Lineage (NCBI taxonomy): Eukaryota > Metazoa > Chordata > Mammalia > Rodentia > Chinchillidae > Chinchilla > Chinchilla lanigera. Next base: position 4,071,827 of record NW_004955473.1, on the reverse strand, counting down.
CTCAGTTTGTTGCTTCAAGTCTCTCAAAATCAACATGTTAAACATTGCCCCGTAAACTTCACACAGAGAACACATCAGTTTTGCTTGGTGAGCTTGCCCTAATTGGGTTCCCAGAAGGGAATTCTAACACAAGTGCAGAGAATTAAGAACCAGACGACAGATGGGGTGAGTAGAAATGATGGAGAAGGCTCAGCCAGACCTGGAGTCTGAATCAACCACAAGCCTGACAGGCTGGATCTGGGGGAAACAGCCAAGCTCCCAGTGGAAAGATGAGGAGTTCAAGTGGCAGAATGAAGTAATTTTCACAATATTTACACAGCAAGCTCTACCACTTGAAATATCCCTTTGCAGAATGTAAAAGCAGCTACTTTGCACCTGCTCTGTTTGTTTGGGGGGGCGTTCCTTAGGTGGCTCAGATCTCAGGTCCTGAGACCCATGCCCCTATACCCAAGATACCCCAACCCAATAATCTGCAGCATGTAGGTTTCAGACTTCTTACTGCATGTAGTATGTAAATCCACACACCTGACTTGCTATGCTATCATAATTGAATAGCAAACTTTTTTGAGATACTCCTTTGAGATCCTTGTTTGAGAAACTTCTTTAACGTTTCAGTTCTTGTTTTTTTTTTTCCTTTTCTCTACCTATAATTATTCTGTCAGTGATCTCACCCAGTCCCCAAGCTTTATTATCTTAATCCCCCTATGCTTCCAAAATCTCTCCACTTGCAGTCTTCTTCATCTTTTTTTTTTTTTTTTTTTTTTTAATTTTAAGGATAAAAGG
>NW_004955473.1:4005038-4064269 GCF_000276665.1 Chinchilla lanigera | reverse complement strand
GCGCTTTTCGGCTGGGAATCGCGGTGGTATGAGTCCGGCCCACTCTCGGACCCAGGAGCCCTGCCGCTCCCGGAGAACTCGCTGCCTGGGCGCAGTCTTCTTCATCTTAAAATTTTAATATCCCGACAGTGCTCTTTTTCAACACCCTATATACATTGGTTGGTGAATTGTTAGTTCTGCTTTCAAAACACTATATATCCAGAACCAACTATCCCTTCCTCTACTGTTTTACTCTTAACTGTTTTCTGTTTATACCCTTGTCTTTTAAACTTTGTTTTTTGACTCAACATCCAATTGATGCTTTATTTTAATCGAATTTTTTATTGAGATATTTGTAGATTCACATGCAACTGTAAGAAATAACTCAGAGAGGTCCATTGATATTTGGCTCTGTTCCTCAAATGGTAAGATTTTGTAAAACTACAGTAGGATACTGACATATAATTCACTGACTTGATTTGTGCTTCCTTAGTTTTACTTATACTTGCATATGTATTAAGTTCTACATGATTTTATACATGTGTAGGTTCAAATACCCAGCACCAGTCAAGATACAGAACATTTCCCCAAGGGTCCCTTCTGTTGCTGTTTTCTAGACACATCTGCAAGTCTCCTGGCCCAACCCCTAAGTCCCTTCCCTAGATCTTAAACTGCCTTTTGAATCTGAAATTTTGTCATTTCAAAAATACTATATAGATTGGATTATATAGTATATAAACTTTTGGGTTTGGGCTTTTAAAAACTAAGTATAATTCTTTATGTTGTGTTTATCAATAGTTCATTCCTTTTATTGCTGACTAATACTCCAGGCTGTATCTGCTTGATAGAGCTGCTCTAATGCAACAAAGTACCAAAAGTCGGATGACTTAAACAAGAGAAATTTGGTGCCTCTCAGCTCTGGAGGCTAAGTGTACAGCACAAAGATATCAGCTCCCACTGGGACTCTGGTAAGACCCCTTCTTTTTCTCTTCTAGTTGCTGGTGGTGACTGCCAATCCTTGGTTTGAAGCTGCACTCAGTCCATCTCTGCCTTCATCATTGCATTCCCATCAGCACACCATCTTTTCTCTGTGTGTCTCTGTGTTCAAGTTTATCCATTTTTCTTCTATTAAGGGAAGGAGGGCAGAGCCTCCTATAAGAGAATGGAACTGGAAAAGGAGTTTAAGTGTCCAGGTAGTGTAGCTCAGCGGCATGGCAGTGTGTCTCTGGCTCAGAGTACTCTGAAGGGTAACAGTGGCTTGGGGTTTTCATAGCCTTGTGGTTTATCTTATCTATGGCTAGCACATACCCGGTGCAGTTTTGTGGTGTATACAAAGTAAGCAGAATCTTAATGGCTAAAAATCTGCTTATCTGTGCTACATTTAAAACAATAGGACCTGTAAAAATTTGAGCAGGGTGATGATGGGCTTCTTGCTAAACAGGTCCTGGCCAGCTGTGAAGTAAAGAACACAGGACCAAATACAGATTGTCTGCTGCTCATAAAGAGGGCCATATGAAAACTGCATTTAACCTGTTGAGGAACTACTAAAGTGTTTTCTGGAGTAGCCATATAATTTTACATTTCTACCAGTAATGCACGTATGACTTTTTCTACATCCTTGCCAGCATTTCATGCTGTAATTATTTAAAAAATTTTCGCTCTGTAGTAACATTTTTGCTTTGTAGTAATATGTCATTGTGGTTTTATTTGGCTTGCACTAATGGTTCACAATATTCAATAAGCTTTCATGTACATTTTGTCCATTTATATCACATCCTCAGTGAAATAACTTCATGTATTTGCCCATTGCTGGCCATTCTTAATTGTTGAAAGTTGAGTTTCTCCTACACATTAAACATTGCCCTTTGTCAAATGTCTTGCAAATATTTTCTCCCATTATGTAGCTTATTGTTTCATCTGCTTGATAGGTTCCTTTCCATAGCAAAAACTTTTAAAAGTTTTGATGAAACTGTATCTTTTTTCTTTTCATGAATTGATGTCGTTTAGTAAATCTTTGCCTAACCCGAGATCCTGAAGGTTTTCTCCCACTTCTGAAAAAAATTTCATATATTTCTCTTCTACATTGAAGTACATGATCCATTTTCAATTTTTAAAATAAGTTACAATGTTTAAATTGAGGTTAATTTATTTATTTAGTCTACGAATGTCCAATGATAATATCCTTTGAAAGTTTATCCTTCTTTCAATGAAATATTTGGGCAACTTTGTCAAAAATCTGTTGGGCGTATTTGTATGGGTGTACCTCTGGGTTCTCTATGTTTCACTAATCTATATGTCCATACCTTTGTCAATAGCAAACAGTCTGGATTACCATAGCTATGTGGCAACCTTTAATATTGGGTAGGGTGATTCTTTCCGATTTGTTTTACTTTGACAAGATTGTTTTAGCTATTGCAGGGCCTGCTTCTTTCCATATACATTTTAGAATAAGCTTATCTGGGCCTACAAAAAAATCTTTTAGATGTTCTTATAGAAATTACATTAAGCCTATAAATCATTTTGGGGGAGAATTGACATTTTTATTGTGTTGTGCTTTGCAATCCATAAACACAGTATATTTTTTCAGTGAAAATTTCCTTTGTTAGCATTTTATTATTTTCAGCATATAGACCCCATGCAATTTTTGTTTAGTGCATATGTAAGTACTTCTTTTCTTTGAAGCAGTTGAAAATAGTATCATGTTTAAAATTTCAATTTCTATATTTTCATTTCTGTATATAGAAATGCAACAAATGTTCGTGTGCTGATCTTGTATTCTGAGACCTTGTTGCATTAGCTATTCAAAGAATTTAAAAAGTAGATTCTGTTTTGGTGATCTACCTAGATCACCATGCCATCCATAGATAGGGAACTAGAGAAAGTTTTATTTCTTCCTTCCCAATCTTTTCTTCCATTTGCCTGCCTTAATGCAGTGGTTATAACTTCCAGGACTATGTTAAGTAAAAATAGTGAGTGCACACATCCTTTTCTTGTTCTCTTTGTACAAGGAAACACTTAATTTTTCATCACTATTATGTTAACTGTATGTTTTTTTAACAAGTAAACCTTTAACAGAGTGTTCATATTGTATTGAGAGATACAAAATGTTAATTGATTTAAGGACCTAACATGAACTATAGTTAACACAGTAAATATCAGTTTTCTTCTAGCTGATCTATAGGTAAATTTCCTTCTATTGCTATTATTCTAATAGGTATTTTTATGAACAGGTATTATGTTTGGTCAAATACTTTTCATTATTTGATGTGACCGTGTGATTTTTCTTCTTTAATCTGTTCATATGGTGAATTATGTTACTTTGTTTTCTAGTATTGAACTAGTCTTACACACCTAGAATAAATCTCACTTGCTATCGGTGTCTAAGTTTTTTCTTGTTACATTGCTAGATTCAGTTTGCAAATATTTTGTTGAGGATCTTTGTATCTAAGCTCATTGTAAATACTGTTCTATAGTTTTCTTTCTTTCTTTGTACTATCTTTGCCATATTTATTTATTTGTAAAAGAGTAACGCTGGCCTTGTAGAATGAGTTGAGAAGGGTCCTACCCTCTTTGGAAAGTGAGTTTGTAAAATTCAGTGTGAATCTTTCTTTAAATGTTTGGTAAAATTTTAAATTTGTTGTAAAATTGTTGTAAAATTCAGTGTGAATCTTTCTTTAAATGTTTGGTAGATTTTTTCTCTGTGAGGGTTTTGGTTTAAGCCAGCTGCTTTGATGTTTATAGGAATATTCAGATCACTTATTTAATCTTAGTTGAATTATGATAGAGCAATTTGCTTGAGTGATTTGTCCATTTCATCTAACCTGTAAAATTTATGTGCACAGAGTTCTTTGTAATATTCCCTTTTCCTCTTTTGATGTTTTTAGGGTCTGGAGTGATAGGCTTTGTTTTGTTCCTGATATAGACAATTTGTATCTTATGTGGTTTTTTTTTTTTTTTCTGTCTAGGTAATGGTTTGTTGATTTTATTGTTCCTTTCAAAGGACCATCTTTTTGTTTCATTGTTTTCTTGTTATAGATTTTATTGATTCCTAGTCTTAAATTTATTTCTTTATTGTTTTGGATTTATTTTGTCCTTCTATATCTTGAAGTAGGAACTCAGGTTGCTAATTTGAAACATTTTCTCATTTCTAATAGACATATTTAGTGTTGAAAATTTCCTTCTCAGAACAGCTTTAACTGCTTCGATATGTTGTATTTTCATTTTAATTGAGTTCAAGGTATTCTATTTCTCTTTAGTATTCTTTGAGACATTATTTATAAAAGTGTTGTTTTAGTTTCCAAGGGTTCAGATATTTACCAGTTATCTTTCCATTGCTAATTTCTAGTTGGATTCCATTGTGGTTGGTGACCACATTTTGTATGATTTTAATTATCTTGAATTATTTGAGTCTTTTCATTTCTGTGGTACCAAAAACTCAGGGCCTTCATACTGAGTTGCATCCCCAGCCCTTTTCTGATTTTTATCTTGAGATAAGATCTCGTTAAGTTGCTAAGTTACCTAGGCTGGGCTGGAACTTGCAATTGTCCTGCCTCAGCCTCCTGGAGCCCTGGGATTACAGGCAGGCATGCACTACCATGCCCAGCCTTAAGTCTTCTTTTGTGTACCAGAATATGATCTATCTTGGTGAATGCTCCATAAGATGCTGAAAAGAATGTTATTCTGCTGTAGCCACGTGCAGTATACTATACATGTCAGATCTTGTTTATTGATTGTGCTTTTTAGATTTTCTATATCCCTGAGGACAATTTTTTGGTCTAGTAATTGTATCCATTGTTAAGAGAGCAGTCTTAAAAGTTTTCAACTATAAGTAGAGATCTGTTGGTTTCTCCTGTTAGCTTTGTCCACTTTTTTGCTTCATATATTCTTCAAGTTCTTTATTTTGGTTCAAATAGAGTGAGGCTTTTAAATCATAAGTTAGATCATACTTTTCCTCTGCTATAAAAACTCATACTGAGTCCCTGTTTCACTCAGAACAGACAGAGACTGAGTGGTTAGCAAAGTCAAAAATATATACTATGGTATCTGACCCTTTACAGAAAGTTTGCTGAACTCTGGATTTAGCTAATACCAAGGCCCTGAGATTCATCTGTTCCTGCCTTCCAACTGACACAAAAAGTTTGCAGCTGAAAACAATTTATTATTCTCTCTAATGGCTCTGTAGATTGGATGGCCTCAGCCGAGAAGTTCTCACTTAGTTTCTTTCATGCAGTTACAGTCTGATTACAGCTGGAGACACAGCTGGGATGGACAGTCAAGATGGCTCACTTACATGGTTGGCAGATGACTCATCTGGGAGTTCAGAGGGGACTGATGACTGGAGAACCTACCTGTGTCTTCTCTTTTAAGCCTAGATTCTCAAAGCATGGTGATTGGGTTCCCAGAGGGAACATTTCAAGAGCAGAAAGTGGATACTGCCAATTGTCTAAAAAGGGTAGGCTTAGAATTGGTGTAATGTAACTACTATATATACCCTTTTCAGTTTTCAAAGCACTCATAGGCTACAGCAGACTCAAAGGGATTTGGGGAATACACTACCTCAGAATAGGGGAAGGACAATGGTGTACATGGAGAGATATACAGCAATTAATTCCGATTGCACTGAAGACAAACCACCACTGTGCAGAAGCAATATGAGGTGAATAGAGACCTGAGTGTAGCAGGTTTCTCTAGCAAGGACTTTCAGGGTGACTAAAGCCAACTGTCTTTTTTACCTCTGGCCAAGTTATAGATAATTATATTGAGGCTCAGAGCATTTGGAGAAGCTACTGAAGGTCAGTGTCTACATCACTGTGTTGACAGGACACTTGCCAGCTTGCTGGAGCTATGTGACTAACCCCAAGGGAAAGAGGGATCTAGAGCTGAGGGGATGCTTTGAGGGAGTTGATAGAGCATGTGTCTGAGTAAGGCACCCCCTCCTTTCATGGAGTCTTTCCTTACTCTCTGGGGCTTACTCAAGCGCATTAAATACTACATAAATATTTAGATCTTTCAAGCACCCAGGTCCTTGCCATTATATCTTATAGGCTTGTGAAGATTTTTTTTTTCATATTTTGACTCTGCATTCCAAGTAAATTCTGAAAACCTTGAAGACATTGATCCCATCTGTGACTTCTTCCATTTATTTTGGCCTTAGCTTTGAGATACTTCATACAGGTGCTACATGCACAATAGATAACGAAAGTTCTAGATCTATTCTAATGCCTCTGAATTTCCGGTATACTAGTCTGTCTGTCTGTTTGGCTGTCTGTCTGGTTCTCTCTCTTTCTCTCTCCTTCCTTCTGTTCATCTCCTTCTCACTCTTCTGACTTGATGAACATATTGTTCTCAATGGGGTCTATGTGTGTTAAAGAAAAAAATCACTACAACTTGCTAAAACTGATCAGGCAGTTTTTTTCAGAAGTGACAACTGGAACTACTCCAATGGAGTTTTGCAATCTGTAAGAAGGATTGGGTACAAATCCAAACACAAGAAGGAAAAGTCTGGATTCTCATCCGGACAGCAAGGTGGAGATTAGCAAATGGAAAATTATTAGGGAAGAACTGAAGAGAAGGGGCATTATGGCTAAACTGGCCTAACAGGATTTTTGCTGTGTTCAGGCCAGGGCTATGGGCCATCATCTGGGCTGTGGGACATCATCTGAAAGGTGGTGGAGGATGAGGAAACTGATCAGATATTGAGAGTGATTGGATATGGAGGATGGGAAGTCCTGGCTATGCTACTTAGTAGGACTCTTGCTAAAATTGGGCCCTAGAAAGACAGATATGGAAATCCAGGCCTATTTTAGGAGAGAATTCAGGGAAGCCAGACTAACATTTGATTAAGGAGAGATTCTTTGTTTAATGTTACTTCTTGGAGGACATCTTCCCTGATCTCCCAAGTACAGATTGTGGACCTCTCTTTTGTATTCCACAGCATTCTCTCTTTACTCCTTAATAGTTATTTTCCCACTGTCCTCTAATGTAATTGCCTACCTGCCTGTCTCCTCGACTCAGCTACAGTGCTATAGGCCTCAGACTGTCGCTGTTGTCAACTTGTTTCCCCATGTTCTGGCAAGAAGTCTAACACAACAAATGGGAGCACTTTCTCTCCAGTGATTTCCACCTTGTAAGTCAGCTAGAGCCAGTTATTTAATGGGCAAATGATGGGACAATAAACAAGGAACACGTGTCCCTTCTGAAGAACACTGAAGAACTCTTGCTGGTCTTGTCCCATAACCGTGTTCGCAAGAACCAAAAAACTTCTTTATAAGGCTCCATGCATATACTACTGCATTTGCCCAGCCTCCCACCTCCAGCACTGTAAGCACTTGTCTAACATCTTTCTTTGTTTCAGCTCCTGCAAACATGTAGGATCCATGCCATCACACTGGAGAATGTTTGCCAACTTCTGAGAAGTCTGATCTGAGCTTTGTGAGAAAAGGATAGGCCCAAGGTGCCACTCAATCATAAGGCAGCTAAGATTCTTAGGAGATGACGGGCTCCCTAAGGGAATTTGTCAAGCAGTTATGATTATGATTAAAGCACCAGTCTATACCTTCAGCCAACAGGACCCCGCAGAACATTGTATGTCTGAAGCAGCTGCAGAGTAGAAGACATCAACAGTCCTGTTTCATTAATCCTTGGAAACACAGCCAGAGTTAATAGAGAACTTATTGAAAGTTGATCAACACCTTTTGGAAGGTGAAATCCTTTTCTGGTCCCATTAAGTGTTGTTAAAACCATTAGTGGAAATTGGAAGAGAGAAGTATGACCCTTCGTGTGGTAAATTCAGAGGCCGAGAAGATGGACGAGACAGAAATACACTGGCAGCTTATAATAAGCACCTGGGTGGGGAATGAAAACTATAGATTGAAAATTGACAAATGGGTCAAAGTGGCAGAGATGAAGACAGAGAAGGATGGAGTATCGTTTACTTGCAGAGGTGATGAGGAAAAGGAATGAGAGCATCAATAATCCAGCAGGGTCATCCACACTGTGAGCCAGACATGGATTACTCAGCAGGTGGCTAAAATTTGCTAGCCGGGAGAGCGGGGACATTTTGCTGAAAGATGAAGAGATCACTTTCCAGCTATTGAGAGGTATAAATGGTCTAGTCTTCCCCAGGGAGTCACAGTACCAAAGAGAAATACTCCAGATGAGAAGTTAGGTCTGAGGCATTTGTTTATTCACTTGCAAAGTGACTCAACCCTCCCTGTCCCACAGTTGGTTGAATCCATCCATGTTACTAATATGAAATTTCTTTGAAAGATCTCAAGCTATACAAACGCTAGGAATTGTCATCATGATCATCCAACTGAACCAAGAGGAAAAGAATATTGCTATAAGGAAATATGTGAGCTTTTAATTATTTCCTCCGATGGAGATGAACATGTTTGCAGATAATCTTGAATAGCATCAGTGCCCAAATGATTTATCTTGGGCTTCAGAGACACAAACCATATTTTGATGGAGAAAGATGGAGAGATTTGGGATGTGCATCAGCATGGAGAATGTGACTTGCAAGTTCCCCTGGCATTTTAGGGCTTGGATCAGAAAGTCCTGATGGTGGAAAGTGAACCACCAGGAAGTGGTGATGAAATGTCCAGGCACACTGTATGCTGCAGAGATGTCCCAGGATCTCCAAGCCAGGAGTGGCATTTGAGGGTTGGCAGTTTTTCACCTACTGACCTGAGTTGGCATAATTAGACGAGGGCTTCTTCACAGGACTCACCAGAGACTATAGCTATTACAGTATTTGAATGTTGGGTGTGTGCTAAGTATTATGCTGAGCACTTTACCTGTCATTTTATTTAGCCCTCATAACCACCCTATGGAGTTACATACTATTAACCCCATTTTGCAGCTAGGGAAAGGAAGGAAGATTAATAACTTATTCAGTGTCACTTCCCCAGGTAAAAGAACAGACCTAATATTAAATTAAGCTATTAGCTCCAGAGCCCATGCATGGAACCACTATGCAAAATTTCCATATACATAATATGAATGAACCCGAGGCTCTGGGAAGGAAAGAGATGTGACCTGCACAAACACCATCCAGCTAGTTAGTGGTCCTACATAACATTTATCGTCTGGAGTGGATGCAGTATGGCTATAGCAAGGTGGCCGGCTTGTTAATTGATCAGTGCAGGCTGCTGCTCATGGTTGCAAATTCCTTCTTATTTTTCTCCCCGTTCTTCTGATATTTGTGCGTCTTCCTCCCAATCCATCCTCTTGTGCTGGGACAACTGGATAATCACATTTAAAGGAATGAAGTCAGACATCGCTATGGTTTAAATGTGTATCCCCCAAAGCATGTGTTGGAAACTTAATCCTCAGTGCAATAATTCTAGGAGGTCAAGCTCTCTGGGAGGTATTTAGGTCCTGAAGGCTCCACCTTCAGAATTGGATTAATGCCAATTACGCAAGGGCTTGAGGCTGTAAGTTTGATCTTGTACCCCCTCACACTTGCCCTTTTGCCTTTTGCCATAGGATGACACAGCAGAAAGGTCCTTGCCAGGAGGTAGTCTCTCACTCTTGGATTTCCCAGACTTCAGAATATGAGGAAATAAATTTCTATTTTTAAAATAAATAACCCAGTCTGTGACATTGTCTTATAGCAGCCCAAAATGGAATAATTCAGACCTCCACCATACACTGTCCACAAAATTAACTCAATAGATCAAATACTCAAATATATTAGCTAAAATATAAAACTTTTAGAAGTATAACTGTAGCCATCATTCCTTTGAGTATGATTATCCAGTTGGCCTAGCATTTTTTCTCATTTACTTGTCTTGGTTTTCTTGTCAAAAGCTTTTCAAACTAGCCATATTCTCAACACTATATATAGATTTAATGTAGCCCCCATCAAAACACCAAGGGCATACTTTTTATGGACATAGAGAAAACAATCCTAACATGTACATGGAACCAGAAAAGACCCAGAATAGCCAAAGCAATTTGGGGCAAGAAGAGCAAAGCAGGAGGCATCAACATACCTGACTTCAAGCTATTGCGCAGTGCAATGATGATAAAAATAGCATAGTACTTAAATAAAAACAGATACATGGATCAGTGGAACAGAATGGAGGGTACAGAAACATCCTCTGACACATTTGGCTAGTTGATCTTTGACAAAGGGGCCAAAGTCCTTCATTGGAGGAAAGATAGCTGAGAAAACTAGATAATTGTTTGCAGATGAATGAAACTGGACCAATGTCTCTCACCATGTGCTAAAGTAAAATTGAAATGGATCGAAGATCTAAACATTAAAACAGGAATGATGAGCTTACTGGAAAAAAATAGATAAAACACTTGGATCCATTGGTGTAGGAAAGGATTTTCTACACAACTGCAATTGTCCAAGAAATAATAGCAAAAATCAACAAATAGGATTTCATCAAATTGGAAACTTCTGCACAGCAAGAGAATCAGTAGGGCAAACAGTGAACCTACAGAATGGGAAAAAGTTTTGCTACCCACTCCACAGACAGAGGACTAATATCAAGAATAGCTAAAGAACTCATGACAATTAGACTGCCTAAAATAAAAGACCCAGTCAAAAAAATGGGCAAGTCAAATGAAAAGACACTTCACAGAGGAAGAAATATAAGTGACCAACAAATATATAAAAACAATATTCAGAGTCTCTGGCTATGGGGGAAATGAAAATTAAAATAAAACTAAGATTCCATCTTGCTCCAGAAAGGATGGCAATCATCAAGAAATCAAAAAATAACAAATGCTGATGAGACTGTGGTAAAAAAGGAACTCTCATACGTTGTTGATGAGAATGTAACCCAGTACAACCACTATGGAAATTAATATGGATATTTCACAAAGAATTAAAATTAGAAACTCCATATGACCCAGCTATCCACTTTGTAGTTATGCTCCCCAAAGAGCTTAAGACATCATACCATATCAATACATTCACACCAATGATTCTAGCAGCACAATTAAAAATAGCTAAATCCTGGAAGCAACCTGTATACCTATCAACAAAAAACTGGATAAAGAAAATGTGGTATTTATATATAATGGAATACTACTTGGCTATAAAGAAGGACAAATTTGAGACATTTGTAGGAAAGTTGATGCACCTGGAAAATATAATGCTGAGTGAAATAAACCAGACACACAGGCTTAAATACCATATGGTATCTTTCATTTGAGTAAGGCAAAGTACAAATACAGAATTCAAGAGAGGATGAATAAAAAGAGACAAGGAGATGGATTGCTTACAAATGGAAGGAGCCCAAGAGACCAAGGGTGAGGGGTGAGAGGGAAGAGAGGTGAAAATGAGTAGATTAAAGCTATGCCTTGCACAGGAAACTGATAACCTCAATGAATGTACACATTATATTCCACAGACATGAGCTAAGAGTAATAATATCAAGAAGAATGAAAATAGGGAAAGGGAAATTAGAGGAAGAGGGAGGGGAAGAGAAGGGGATTTTAAAAAGAGGAAACAAGTTAAAAAACATGTACTGCAAACATGTATTAATAAAAAATTCCCTATAGACATCTCATTCCCAAGTTTTAGTTTTAAGATCTCTTTGTTAGTGTAGTGTCTGCCTCAAGTGTTCCCACCCCTTTGCTATTTCACAAAACAGCAAAGATAATCGATTGCCTGGAATTGATTTTGGCAAATGCCCCAAGGTCAGTCATGGCAAACTTTTAGAGCTTTCAATGATACAAACTTCCAGCTGTGGTGCTCTTGCCATGGGTTCACTACCACGGCAGCACTTCCAGATTAACACCAGACAGGTTAAATAAAAACAGTCCTCTGAGAATGGCCCTTGGGAAGAGCTCCAGCCCCCTTTCTGCTCTCTGTCATGCGGTTGGCTGTTTGTTTGTTTGTTGATATTTTTGCTGGTAGTGGGGATTGACCCTATGACCTTCACACTGAGCTATACTTTTCCCCTTTTTCATTTTGAGACAGTCTCTTTGAGTGAAAAATTGCTCAGGCTGGGCTCAAACTTGTGATCCTCCTGGGAGTGCTGGGGTTATAGGCACGTGCTACCACACCTGGTTGACACTGTGAACGGAGGCTATTATTTTTGCAAGACTGCTTTTTTACCAGAGTGTAGGGAATTAGACTGGGGCAAGTTAAAACACCATGGATATAAGTTTTTACGGAGAATACAGCGTTTTTTCTTGAAGAAATGTACGGAAGCCGTTGGCCAACTTCTGGAGTTCTGAAAAGAAATGGTTCTGATAGCTTTTGCTGGTTTTCTCACTGCTCTTGTGGAAAAGAGAATTTTTGGAAGTCAATATTCCATCATTTTCTCCTCACTAAACATGTTTTTCTTTAAATGTATTCTAATGGCATCTTTGAAAACTTTGCCAAATCCAACATGTGAGACCATTCAGTTTCTGTCTTTTGTATATGCATTATTTTCTATCTCTTTGCTTATCTCCTATTTTTTATTGCTGAAAATTGGTCATCTTAGATGATATATTATAGCAACTGCCTATTAATTTCCCTCTCCCCTCTCCAAGGCTTATTTTGCTATTATTTTCTTGTTTATTCACTTAATTAAACTGTTATAGTGAAATAGATTTCTCTCTCAGTGTGAAGTCTTAGTGCTGATCCTGAGAGGGAATAGCCTGAGGCACATGCACTGTCACTGTGGGATGGCAGTGGTTTTATCAGAGCTCCCCTAAAGGGCTCTTTTCCTCATCTTTCCATTAAGCTATATGAATTTGCTGGAGTCACACTTAGACGTTAGGCTTCCCTACTTGCTGGGCAATTGCTTTATTGTGTTTGAAAATGTCCCAAGGCATAAACTGTCCTACAGTCAGATTCAATTAAATGTGGTGCTCTTTGAATACTCGGTATTTGAGGCAAGTATTTGAGGTTTGTTTGGATTTCAGGAATGCTCCTCTTTGAGGTCTCTTTTCTTGATTCTTTTTGGCAAAGTACTTACGTTTTAGATTATTGTTCTTAATTAAGAGAGTTTCCAGCCCTCTCTTAATTGCTTACCTCCAAATAGCCATTATTTTTGAGAGTTCCCCTAGGCTTGAACCTCTACATCCATTTCAAAGAAAGTCAGTTTCTTTAGAGAAAGTTTCAGAGCTGTCTGTTGTTAAGGCCTGCCTCAGCTGTTGGGATAAAATGTCTGAGCCATTGCTCCAGAGCTGAATGTTGGGACAGTGGCCCGTTTTTCTTGCTATGATACCTATGCTTTATGACCAGGTGGGTGGTAAGGGCGGTAGCCTCTGTTCTTCTCAGCTTGTCTCTCCCAGTGTTGAACCTCTAATCCATGAGTGAACTGGAGCAAGGGCAATTGCTGTCCCAGTATTATTACTCAGCCACACCTGGGGACGGAGCCTCTCCTTCACTCAGGTCTGGGTGAAGGAAGGAATACTTCATGACCCATTTTGGCCACACTCACAAGGGATTTAACTTCTTCGACATTTAAGGTGGAGGGCGATGATAAATGCTGGTGGCTTGTCAGCCTTGGTGAGATACTGAATTCCTTGACTGGCTGCTGAAGGGAGGAGCCCTATCTTTCAGGCCACATCTACCCAGAATGAAATTTCTTTCAAGTAAACCTGGGGAGAGTAGCGGGAGGGAGTGGCTCATGGATCGAGTAGCACAGATTCTCACTGTTTTTACAAACAGTTGGTGGATTTTCTTAAATATTTCTTTACTTGCTATCTTACCTTAGGACAATTTTGAGAGACTTTAAATGGTTTTAAAATTTATTTAAAAAAATATAAGTTCCCCAATTATGCCTGCTTTACTTGGAATTGACTCTCACGGTTATCAATGACATTTTGGTTTCTGCTGTGCTATTAATCCTGGCATGTCTTCATGAGATTAAGAAATGCCTAGCACATCAGTAGAGCATGATCTTGGGTGTGTCTGAATGGATCGTAGAAATGAGGTCTTGGGTACTACATATTGCCTCTCACCCATTCCTCTCTGGCACTGTTCTCCTGCTCTGCTTCCTGGTCACCATGAATAGAGAAGTTCTACTTTCCTAATGTATGTTCCTGCCTTGGAGACAGCTTACCACGGACTGAATTCCTTGAAACTATGAACCAAATTAAACCTATCCAAGCAGAAAATGGAAAAATAGCCCTTGTTGTTGAATAGGCAACACCAATATAGTGAAAATGGTTATAGTTCCAAAATTGGTATACAGATTTAATGTAATTCCAATCAAAATTCCAATACAATACCTCACAGAACTAAACAAAACATTTTTAAAATTCATTTGGAAGCAGATGAGACCTAGAAGAGCAAAAGCAATTCTGGGCAATAAAGGCAAGGCAGGGGGCATCGCAATCCCTGATTTGAAACTATGGTACAAAGCTATCATGATAAAAGTAGCTTGGAATTGGAAAAACTCAAAACAAACAAACAATCAATCAAACCAACAAAAGAAACCAGACCCAAGGATCCATGGAAAAGAATAGAAGATGCAAAATAAACAGACAAACAAACAAACAAACAAACCCTACAAACCTCCAAATGCACTCAGTCACCTTGTCTTTGACAAAGTGGTCAAATACCTTCACTGGAAGAAAGATATCCTCTTTAATAAATAGTGCTGGGGAAACTGGCTTTCTACAGGCTGAACGTTAAACCCAGACCTATATCTTTCACCATGCACTAAATTATATCAAAATGGATCAAAGATCTAAATATTAAAAGAGAAACACTTAATCTGCTGGAAGATAGATAGGTAAAACTCTTGAAGATACAGGCATAGGCAAAGACTTCATGAACAAAACCCCAATCACACAGGAAATATTAGAAGAATCAACAACTGAGACCTCATCATATTAAAAGCAGAAGAAATCACCAATAAGAGTGAAGAGAAAACCCACAGAATTGGGAGAAAGTTTTTAGCAGCTATTCCTCAGACAAAGAACTAATATCTAGGATATATAAAGAGCTAAAAAGATTCAGATTCCCCAACTTTAAAGGTCCAGTCAAAAAAATGAACATCTGAAATGAACAGACACTTCTTAGATGAAGAAGTATAAATAGTAAATAAATATATAAAAATGTTCATCACCACTGGTCATTCCAGAAATACAAATTAACACAACAATGAGTTTCCATATCACCCAGAAAGAATGGCCATCATCAAGAAATCAACCAATAGCAAATACTGGTGGGGTTGTGGGGAAAAGGAATCCTTGTACACTGTTGGTGGGATTGTAAATTGGTACAACTAATATGGAAATCAGTATGAGATTTCTCAGAAAACTAAAACTAGAGGTTCCATTTCACTGAGCTATTCCCATTCTTGATATCTTCCTGAAAGAGTGAAAAGCATCACACCACAGTGATATATGCACACCCATGTCGATAGCAGAACACTTTGTAATATAGCTCACTCTTGAAAACAGCTCAGATGCCCATCAAGGGATGAATGGATAAAGAAATTGTGGGGATGTTTTCCACAATAGAGTACTACTCTGTCATGAAGAAGGATAAACTTGAGAAATTTTTAAGGAAATGGTTGCACCTTGAGACCATACTTTTAAGTGAAATAAATCAGGCACACATGTTTAGATATCACATTGTTTCTCTTGTGTGAGAAACTGGAAGCATAAAGAAGGACTAAAATATATGATAGATAAATTGAAGGATGGGGGTTGGGGAAAAAGGAGAATTAAGGCATGTTATGTAATGGTACAAATTTCCTATGATGAATGTGATCATTATGTATATCAAAAGAGTATCAGTAAAATTAATTTTAAAAAGTAAATCTATACACCATTAAGTTGTAGGTGTTGGGTATTGTGCCTGGTCTCAGAGATAAGAAAGCAGACTATACATCTGCTTTTCTCTTTATCACTTGAAGAGGATTCTGACTACCAGGGAAACTGCAGTTGTTGAGCTTACATTGCACCTGTATCACAGTGCACCTGGCGTGTGTACCTAAATATATGTTAAGTTCTCAGTGGAGAAGGAGTAGATTTAATAGAAATATATATTTGCATATTTAATAGTTCCAAATAATCTTTTCAGAGAATGGTTGCACAAAGAGATAGCTGTGTGTTCTATTTGCAAACAAACTCCACAGTGAAGTATAACTTTCAATCCTTAAGTCTGAACTCATGACTTCCTTCCAGAATACAGTAAGGAAATGGAAGGAAAAGAGTAACCTTACGATGGGGAAACTTGATAAACAGAATCTCAGTCCACTTGATCAAAGTCAACATCAATAGTGACAAGTTATTTTAACCTGATACGATGTGTTGAAAGTGGCACTTGTCCTCTGAGATCTTCCTTCTCAAAGCACATTATCTCAATTTAATCATACGAGAAATATCAGACAAATGTCAGTTGAGGGAAATTCTATAAAATACTTAAAAAGCACTCCTCAAAACTTTTAAGCTCATCAAAACAAAACAAAACAAAACAAAACAAAATAAAAAGTCTAAGAAACCATTACAATCGAGAGGAACCTAAAGAGATATTATGGCTGAATGTGACAAGGAATACTGATGTGAAATCTTATAGCATTAGGTAAAAACTAAGCAAATACAAATAAAGCATGGATTTTACTTAATTATTCTGTGTTATCAATACCATATTGGTTCATTCATTGTATCAAATGTACCATACTAATGGAAGATGTCAATCACAGAGATAACTGGATGTTCACTTTGTGAATTCCCTGTACTATCTTCTCAGTTTTTATGTAAAATAGTTCGATAAAAAAACAGATAAATGTGCAAGTATAGTTACTACAGAATGTTTTTAGTGAAATGCTGCAACATCCTAATTGTCCACACTGGGGCAGTGTCTCACTACATTTATTCTACAGTAGGCTGAACTTCTCTGCTTACAAACAGGAGATGTTGCACGGGGTACTGCCTTGGGGAGTCCAATATGCATTGCTATATAGAGCTCTGCAATCAGTCATGCTGAAAAGAACTTTGTAAAGTTCTGTTAGAACCAGGACTCATTTGAGCATGGATCATTTTTTGTACCATTTTATTTTTGAGCCAAATGCTATGAATGTCATCCTGCTTTGGCAACTGCTGCACTGTTTGGGTTATATAGATTATGGCATATATTTCTGTTGGTATATTACACAGCAATTAGTGAAATTATATTTTGGGGAATATTTAATGAATTGGGAGCATATTTATGATTTCAGAAAAGGGAAACAAGACATACATCTGTATATACTATATAATCTTAATTATTTAAATTTTTACATTAGAAAAAGAAATGCACAAGATTAATAATGGTTATCTTTGGATTGTGGGAGTACAAGTGATTTGAAATATTTTCTTTATAGTTTTATAATTATATTGGTTTACAAGGAAAATGTATCACTCAACTAATTCAGAAAAGAATGCCCGTCAGAAGCCAATATTTTGTACATCAAAATGTTTGTCTCCCTCATGCAGTTTGAATTTATTTACTTTTTGTCATAAATAAGTTTGGATCAGAGATCTTTTGAAAATGCTAGATTATTTAACTCAGGAAAGAGAATGACATGTCCTGGACGGGCTTGACTCGGGCAGTGGGGGGCTGTGAAAGTGGAGCCCTGAAGCTACTGCTCTCCCCTGGCCAGCAAGGAGATGGCTACAGTAGCCAGAAGGAACGACAGTAGCCAGTACAGCTGCTGGGCTAGTGCTCTCCCTTGGGTGAGTGCTGGACTTGAGACCTGAGTTGGAATTCCCATAAAATACATGCTTTTTCTTTCATTGCCTTGAGAAGCGAATGAACATAGAGATGTCAGCTTAATTCCCTGCGTGGAACTAACCTCTGGTGGACGATGCTTCACTTGCTTGCTTGTGTGCTGGAACAGTTCTCAGTTTCTTTTCTTCCTACCAGATGCCTGCATCCCACACACCAGTGCAAAATCGCCTGCTCCTTCCCAGGAGGTTATCAGGAGAGAAGGGAGGCCTGCTCCTTCCAGGGTCTTTCTGCACAGAAGCTCTGCTGCTCTTTCCCCATTTCCAGTATCCGACAGGAGACTGAGCACTGTAGGATATGCACTGGATATGCACTGTAGCGCTCCCTGTATAAGTGGCATGAAGTGGACTTTTATCCGTGGACATTGCATTGAGTCAGGAATAAGGGCAGGAATACAAAACACAATGCTGGGGAATGAGTGAACATTGGTCCTAATCCCAAATTTGCTACTAATCCTCTGTGTGATTGTGTAATTCCTTCCCCTCAATGGGCCTTAATTTCCCCATGTTTAAAATGAGTGGTTTATCAATGAAATTGGTTCCCTATTGTACGTATAATAAAACAAACTCCTTAACATGGAGCCAAGGATCCTACACAATCAGGCATCTGTTTTCTCTTTTGCTTCTCTCCTACTACTTTCCCTCTCCCTTACTATATGCCAACCATTTCTCAGGATTTTTGTACTATCTCATCCCCTTGCCTTGTCTAGTTGTTTTGTGCTTGGGTCTCAGCTTAAATGCTGCTTCTTTATAAAGGACTTCCCTGGTCATCTCATGGAAAGTGCCCTGTACCTTCTCCCTAGTACTGTCTTTCCTACTACCTTGCTCCCTTTCATTCCTGGAAATCATTAATTTATATTTGGCTTGTTTATTTTAGTGTTGGCTTATTTCTTGTCTTCCCCTACTAGACTCTGAACTCCACAAAAGTAGGGAATTTTGTTGATTTTGTTGGTTCCTGTATCCCCTGTGCCTAGAACAGTGCCTGGAATAAATAGAGCAGTAGTTGATATTGGTGGAATGAGTAAAGAAGAAACTAGCATTTACTAATTTAACAAACACCTAGACAGTAATACACCGGAACAATTTCTGTTCTAAGTGCCTTACAGATTTAAATTCATTTAATTATCATCATCTCCCTTTGAGGTAGACACTATGATCTGTCCCATTGTAAGTACAAGGAGACCAAGGCAGAGGGAAACTAAGCGTATTGCCCAAGTTTGTGCTATAGTTTCCATAGATTATTACTTTTAATCCTGCTAGCAACACTACAGAAATGGAAACCACTTTTACCATAATTTATAAACAAAAAAAATCAAGAGTTAGAAAAGTTTCATGACTTGGCTGCCATCACACACCTGGGTAAGTGGCAAAGAAGGACCTGGAAACCAGAATGTCCGATGGCAGAGCCCTGCTGACTCATGACTGCCCTTTCCAACCTGTGTGTACAAATGCAGATGGTCAGAGAGGACAGCGACTGAAGTCACGGAAGGCATGTAGCTGGCAGAGCTGCGCTGGAGTGACAGGGGGTTTGGAGAGAAGCCAAGGCCGAGGGGAGGAGGAGCTCTTTTCTCTGCCCACTTAGAGTACATGCTGGAGTGGACTGGGCCTCTTTCTCTGAAGCTGACTATACCCCTGACTTCTACCCAGCATTCTTTTAAGGTGCCAGCAAGTATAGGCAAAGACTTCATGAAAAAAACCCCAATCACACAGGAAATATTAGAAGAATAAACAGCTGAGATCTCACCAAGGGACACTGCCAAAGCCAAAAGACACTGAGTCCCAACAGAAATTGTGTAGCCATTCCCACATTTTCCCACCCCAGAGATGACTATGACCACGCTCAGGTTGCACACGTAGTTAGAGAAACAGCACACAGGCCTGTTAAAGGCACTGGAGAAATTCATAGGTAATTTGGCCGGTGGATGGGATGGCTGGATAGATGGTGCTCTCTGAACTCACAGACAAATGAGCAGCACTGATTACTCAGGGGAGACTGATGACTCCAGACATACCAAGCAGATAACTGTCCACCTATCTGGCACATTGACTGGTGCAGACAGCCAGGCTAGATCCTGGCCAACCTAGACAAGCTACACCTTCTAGATAATGCACTTCCTTTCTGTTTGACTCAAATATCTTTCCCCTCTCTGTTCTTGTGCAGAGAACCACCCCACTGCACAACTCAAGAAGGCACGATTCACTGCACTGTTCCTGAATGGTGCCTCTGGCGTTGTTAGTAATGTGTATGGTAGCTGTGGCACTGCAGTTGCACCTGTGTGTCTTTTGTGGATTCACTCTTACTTTTGGTGCTTGGCTGCACTGGCCACATCCCCTATCCCATGAGTTCCCTGCCACCACATCTGGAAAAAGTACAGGCCCTGCTATGATCACAGGGAATCCACAAGCTGCAATTAGCTCTCTTCTAGCAAGGTAAAACGCTCAGGTAATGTTCCACTAGGTAAAATTATGGAGTTTCATGCATCTCTTTAGGCAATATGTGTGCCAAGTATCCTGGGACCATGAGAAAGCCAAGCCTTTCTATTTATGTGTGCTGATACTGACAGATTGTGGATACACACTGGAGACATTTTGACCATGTGTTTTCTTATTTAAAAAAATTGATCATGGGATTCCCTATAAAGCATAATAGTAAATATGCTTTACATACTTGAAAATTAATAAACAGAAGCATATAGTCTTGCATATGCTTCTGAGTATACCGCAGGTGCAGACCTCAGACAGAAAGTGCTTCTACCTTCCCAAGCCTATCTTTTGTCATGGGTAGAGTGCTCTCTCAGGGGTCTGATCACTCAGAAGTTTGATCATTAGGCACACTAGGGATTGCGTCTGAAAAGAATAAGATTGTTAATTGTGTTTACAATGAAATGTCTGAATAAGTAAATGGAACCTTTTAACATTTGATTAATAACTATTAAGATCTGCTGGAACAGGATGTTATGTTGTGTGCAGCTGGTTATGAATAACAATATCACATGCCTACCATGGGCCAGGTACTGTGCGAGCGTGTTTTATACGTATTATCTCTTAATTTATTCAGTGTCCCTGAAAGAAAGGAATGATTCTCATTTATAGATGAAGAACCTGAGGATCAGAAAAAAGAAGCAATTTGCCTAGGATCCCATAGATGATAAGTAAGTGATAGAACCCAGAGTAAAATATTTCAGGTGTGCCAGGCATGGTGGCGTACGTTTGTGATCTCAGCTACTTGGGAGGCTGAGGCAGGATGATTGCAAGTTCAATGCCAGTCTCAGTGAGACTCTGCCCCCACCACAAATATCCCCTGTCTATGTAGCCCAGTGCTAGAGTGTTTTTTGGTTAAAACCCCAGTCTCTCTCTCTCACTCTCATGCACACGCGCACGCACACACACACACACACACACACACACACACACAAATAAATCAGGTGCATGTCTATATTATAACCTTAATTAACATGATAAGCTCAGATTTGAATGGACCAGAATACATATAGCTTACATTTGATTAATAACTATATATATATATATATGGATATATATGGTGAGAGAGAGAGACACAGAGAGAGAAAGAGAGAGAGAGAGAGAAAGAGAGGGGTTTGCTATGTGTTGCACAGGTTGGCCTCAAACTCTTGGCCTCAAGTTATCCTCCTGCTAAATCTACTGAGTAGCTGGGACTACAGGTGCATGTCAATCCAAATTCCTCTGACTTGTGAGTGGCCCTTCTAAACTGTGTTTACTCTTCTGACCTAGCAACGCTGGGAGAGAAGGAGGTTCATGAGAGTAGTCCTCAATATCATGAGACACAAAGGCCTCAGGAAGTTGCTGTAAATGAGAAACAGGGTGCGGGGCGAGCATAGGAACAGAGGCCCCTGGATCATGACAGACCACCTTGACTTTACCACTAGCTGTTCTTCAGCACTTTGCAAGAGTGCTGGGGACCAGCAGAGTGTGAAGTCTGATGGCCTGGTCCTTTGGCCGGGCAGGACTGGCTTGGGCTTTAACTACCTTCCTTCCTTCAAAGTTCCCTCCTGGGCTCCTCGCGGTTTCAGCACACAACATTAGTAGAAATAACATGAACCCAGGAGAGACCATCCTTGCTCTACGGTGTTACTCTGCTGCCCCCTCTAACCCTGTGAGCTCAAACAAGCCACTTAACCACTCTGGCCTTCAGTTTCGTGTCTGGGTTGCCGTGAACATTAGACTAGCATGTAGCTAAGTGCCTCACACTTAGCGCTTGATAATGAAGTGAACTCTGATTCCCACATTTCTGCCTCAGACAGCTCCACATTTCTCATCATTCTTTTCCACTTGAAATGACCCTGGGACACTGAGGAACTGCTCTGTGTCCCCCACCTTTCCCACCTTCAGGCTTCAGGGCAGCTCCATTTTACCAAAGGTAGAGCTGCCTGTCCCTTTCTCTGGATCCCTCCACTCACACATAGACCTTTATTCTTGGTAGTCATGGGGCATTGATGTCAGGATCCTCCAAGATACCCAAATCCATGGATGTTCGAGTTCCTTTTGTAAAATAGTGGAATAGTTGCATATAACCTAGGCACATCCTCCCATGTATTTTCTATCCTCTGATTACTTACCATACCAAATATGCACCATGTAAATGCCATGTAAGCAGTTGTCATGCCATATTGTTTGGGGAACAACAATGAAAAACAAAAAGTTCATATATATACAGATGCAATTTTTAAAATTCTTTTTTGAGAAAACTAAGAATTAAGATGTATTATGTACATGCACCAACTCAGAATGTAATCATTATGTACTATGTGCCAATCAAAAATAAAATAATAAGAAAGGTTTTCAGCCTGTGTCTGGCTGAAGCAAGGCTGTGGAAGGCAGACTGTGTGCCTATGTTATGCCTGGATCAAGGTGGCATAGACATGAAAAAGGTTGAAGACCTCATTTAAGCCAAATGAGAATCCTGACCCAGACTCAGGCCTGACAGCAGTTCCCAACCAGAAAGAAAGGAAAAAGTTCAGCTTAAAGCCTAGACTCCAAGCAGAAATATACAAAAGGTTACTTTAAAGCCTTCCTGCCCTATCTAATATCTGTACTATATTCTCATTTTGTTGGTATAACATTTTCATCACTGCAAAAAGGGTACAGGTTTTCAGTTATGAAACGGAGACCTGGGGGCGTAATGTACAACATGGTGACTACAATTAATAATATTGACTGGGTACTTGGTATTTGCTAAGAGAAGAGATACTAAATGTTCTCACCACGCACATAAAGTCACAATTATGTGAGCTGATGAATGTGCCAATCAACATGGTAACAGTAATCATTTTACAGTATATGTATATCAAATCATCTTATTGCACACCTTCAATTTATACAATTTTATTTGTCCATTACACCTCAGTAAAGCTGGGGACAAATGAGCAATGACTCTGACATTGGGCAATTCCTGTTCAAAACCTGCTCACTGTCTATGCGGCTCTGGGTTAGTTATTTAGCCTCTCTGAGTCTCAAGTGCCTTACCAGTTAGGGGAAATAATTCTACCCTCTCATTCATCTTTTTCAGCAATATTTATTCAGCACCCAGCTCCGTGACACACACTGGGGATACAATGAACAGAGAGGAGATTAGCATGACCAGTCACACAATAAATGTAAAATTGAAACTTTTCAAAGCAGTGACAGAGGTACATGATATTTTGACGCTATAGCTGATATGGAAGTCAAGCTGATGGAATACTTGGTGACAGATTGAACGTGGAAGGTGAGGTAGAGGAATGAGTCAGGAATCGTTCCTTGCTTTATGGTTGGCAGCAGGTGTCATTCATCAAGGCCAGCAGCAGTGGAGAACAGGGTTGGGTTTGGGGACCAGTCACAGCTGCTGGGGAATACATGACACACATGTACTACCTGAAAGCCCTACTCGTGTCGGGACGTTTACGCATTTTCTCTCCTTCAGTGAGATCACAATGGCAGCTTTATGAGGAGAGTTACTAATCTTACTTTCCAGGAGTAGAAACAGATTCAGAGGACTGAGAAATGTGTCCTGGATCTTAGAGCTAGTTAGTGGCATTTCTGGCATTAACTTTCATTCTGTGGCCCAAACCGTGGTTTTCCCACTCCTTCACCCTGTGGAACCCAGCAAAGCCTGCAGGGGAAAGGAAGGCTGGCTGGCCAAGGACAAAGACTCTAACAAGGCAGGAAGGGAGGCGGGCGTGGAAGGCAGAAAGGGGTGCAGAAAGAGGAAGAATTGTGGCAAAGGCAAGAGGGCTTCTCTCCAGAGACTTGATTGAGATTTATTATTTGGAGACAGGTTGAGCAGGCCAAACTGAGGTTCATATTTCACAGCCCCCTCCTTCTACCAAATTTTGGCCCTGACCCCTGAGGTGGTGGTGGGAGGGGAAAAAGTGAGCAGGCAGCTTATGATGTGGCCCAGGGCCCAGGACTAAAGTTGAAATTAGCACGGAGATTTCAGTCAGAGGAGTCAAGTTCCCAATGCTAAGGCTCTGTCCAGCAGCTGGGGCCCCACAGAGGGATAGAAAGATAACCCTTCCTAGCTAGCACTTTGGCCCCAACTTTCCTATCACCTGCTCAATGCCCCTGGTGCTCTAGGAAGTGGTGACAGTCACTCTCTTGGCCTATCATTTCTCCTGCCATCAGAAAACATCTTTTGTGCAGCTATGCGGCCTGGGGGAAAGGGAGCAGGTGCAGAGAAAGGGCTGCAGAGTACAGCTTTAGGCACACAGGCCTAGGCTCTGCTCTCCTCCTTCTGTGGCTCCCTCAAACCACTGCTTTCCTCACCCAAGCTTCCCACTTAGCTCTGTTCTACTTTCTGTTCTTTGGGGTCTGCTTGAGAAACAAGCTCAGAGTTGGCGGTCTCCAGTGGAACTTTCACTGTCTGCACTTTAGCACCCAGTGTTAGGTTCCTACATCCATTCTGGGTGACCATTAGGAAGTCTCTTCTGACAGCCTGTGAGGGTATGGTCTAGTCTTTGGGTTAAGAGAATTTTCTGTGATAATTTCAAAGTTATAGGACTTTTTAAACAGTTTATTTTAAAAATAAAAGAAGGAACACATTAACAGACAGACATCCATTTATAAAATAGCATAAGAACAACACAAACAAAACAGAGTTACACACAAAGTTGTAGGATATTAACAATGGTAGTTGTATTACTAACTGATATGTTCAAAGTGGTTTCTCAGGAAAACAAATAGAGACATACAAGATTGATCAAACACATAATCATTAACTGTTCTTGTCTGTAGAGAAATAGAAGACAGTATAACAACTATGTTAGCTATCCTGTATATACATACATACATAATTTGCCCTTTACTTTGAGCAGTTTCCTTTTGTTTCACAATGTCTACCATACCTCCTAATTTTTATTCACTCTTGCAGGTTCTCACACTAGTGAGACAATATGATGCTTACACACACAGATCTGATTTATTTCACTTATGAGCATGGTCTCTAGTTGTGACCATTTACCTATAAAAGCCTTGGGTTTATCTTTCTGTATAGCTGAGTAACATTCCATTATAGAAAAGTACCACAATTTTTCTATCCAATCCTCAGTGGATGGACATTTGGGTTGCTTCAACAATGTAGCAATTAAAAATTGTGCTGCTACGAACATAGGTGCACGTATATCGCTGTAATATGATGTTCTTAGATCTTCTGGGAAAATACCCAGAAGGGGAATAGCTGGATTAAATGGGACCTCTAGACCTAGGTTGCTGAGGAATCTCTAAACTGATTTCCTCAGTGGTTTCACCAGTCTGCATTCCCAGCAGCAGTGGAGAAGGGTTCCTATTTCACTACAGCCTCGCCAGCATTTGTTATTGGTTGATTTCTAAATGATAGCCATTCTTACTGGGGTGAGATGAAATCTCAATGTTTTAATTTGCATTTCTCGAATGACTAAGGATGTTGAACATTTCTCATGTGTTTATTTGCCATTTGTATTTCTTTGAAGCTGAGAAGTGTGTATTCATCTCAGAGGCCCATTTTTGGATTGGGTCTTTGAATTTGGGAGAGCTGATGTTTTTTAATTCTTTATATATTCTAGATAGAAGACCTTTGTCCAAGGGACAGTCAGCTAAAAATTTTACACAGTTTTCCTTTTTACTCTGCTGGTGATTTCTTCAGATGTGCAGAAACTTTTCAGTAGGAAGAGATGCCAGTTGTTGATTCTTTGAAGTATTTCACTGGCAGTTTGGTTTTTGTTCATGAACTTTCTGCTTACCCCTATGTCTTCAAGGTTTTTACCTACTTTCTCTTCCAATAGATTTAGTGTTTCTCTTTTAATATTGAGATCTATGATCCATTTTGACTTCAGTTTGGTGCATGGTGATAGGCTTGGGTCTATTTTCAGTCTTTGGCAGGTAGCAAGCCAATTTTTCCAGCACCATTTATTAAAGAGTCTATCATTCTTCCAGTGAGTTTGTTTGGCCCCTTTATCAAAGATTAGATGGCTGAGTGTATTTGTGGTTGTGTCTGTGTCTTCCAATCTGTTCCACTGATCTTCTGGTCTGTTTTTTAGCCAGTACCATGTTGATTTTATTACAGTAGCTTTGTAGTATAATTTCAGGTCAGGGATTATGATTCCACCTGACTTGTCCATGTTGCCCAGGATTGCTTTTGATATTCTGTGTCTCTTCTGATTCCAGATGAATTTAAGGAATATTTTCTCTAGATCCATGAGGTATGCTAATGGTAGTTTCATGGGAATTGCACTGAATCTGTACAACAATTTTGGTAGTACGGTCATTTTCACAAAGTTGGTTCTTCCAATTCATGAGCAAGGAATAGCTTTCCATTTACTGAAATCTTCTTCAAACTCTTTTTTCAGAGAACTGTAGTTTTCATTGAATTGATATTTTACTTCTTTTGTTAGATTGATTCCTAAATATTTCAATTTCTTGGATGCTATTGTGAAAGGTATGGTTTCCTTAATTTCTCTCTCAGTCTGTTTGTTGTTTGTGTATAGGAATGCTATTCATTTTTGGGTGTTGACTTTGTATCCAGCTACACTGCTGAATGTGTTGATTAATTCAAGGAGTCTTCTTGTGGAGTTTTTGGGGTCTTCCATGTAAAGTATCATGTCATCTGCAAATAGTGATAATTTTATGTCTCCCTTTCCTGTCCTTATTCCTTTTATTTCTCTCTTGTCTTATTGCTCAGAATAGTTTAACAGAACTATTTTGAACAGGAGTGGTGACAGTGGACAGTCTTGTCTTATTCCTGATTTTAAAGTAAAAGCTTTCAGTTTTTGTCCATTTAGTATAATGTTGGCCGTTGGTTTGTCATAGATGGCTTTGACCAGGTTGAGGTACAGACTATCTATTCCTATTGTCTGTAGAGTTTTGATCATGGATGCATGTTGGACTTTGTTGAAAGCTTTTTCTGCATCTATTGAGATGATCATGTGGTTTTTGTCTTTGGCGCCATTGATATGGTGTATAACATTTATAGATTTGTGAATATTGAAACAACCCTGCATTCCTGGAATGAATCCGACTTGGTCATGGTGTATGATTTCTTGATAATGTGCTGCATTCTATTTGCTAGTATTTTATTGAGTATCTTTGCATCTATATTCATTAGGGAGATTGGTCTGTAATTGTCTTTCTTGGTTGGGTCTTTCTCTGGTTTTGGTATCAGTATAATACTTGCCTCCAGAAATGAGTTAGTGAGCGTTGCTTCCTATTCAATTTCATTGAAGATTTCGAATAGTGTTGGTATTAAATCGTCTCTGAATTTCTTGTAAAATTCTGCTGTGAATCCATCAGGGCCTGGGCTTTTCTTTGTGGGTAAGTTTTTAATCACATTTTCAATCTCATTAATTGATATTGGGTTGTTCACGATTTTTATATCTTCTTGACTCTACCTTGGTAATTCATACATATCTAGTTATCTGTGAATTTCTTCTCAGTTTTCTGTCCTATGGGAGTAAAGATTTTAAAGTAGATATTAATGATCTTCTCAATTTCTGTAGAATCTGTAGTAATTTAATTGTTTTCATTCCTTCTTGCATGAACTTGAGTTCTTTCCTTTCTTTTTTTGAGAAGATTGGCTAGGGGTTTATCAGTTTTATTTATTCTTTCAAAGAATCAACTCTTTGATTCATTTATTTTTTGGAGGGTTTTCTTTGTCTCAGTTGCATTAATTTCTTCCCAGATCTTTATAATCTCCTCCCATCCTTCTGCTTTGGGCTTGACTTGTTCTTCTTTTTCTAAAAGTTTAAGATGTAGAATTAGGCTACGTATTTGTTCTCTTTCTGTTTTCCTTATATGTGCATTTACAGCTATAAATTTTCCTCTGAGGACTGCTTTCATTGCATCCCATAGATTCTGGTGAGTTGTATTTACATTTTCATTTGTTTGTAGGTATTTTAAAATTCCTTATTTCTTCTGTTACCCACTGATTGTTCAGGAGCTTGTTGTTTAATTTCCAAGTGTTTAAGGAGATTCTGGAGTTCCGTTTGTCATTAATTTAGAATTTCATTGCACTGTGGTCAGATAATATGCATGGGATACTTTCAATTATTTTGCATTTAGGTAGGTATGCTGTATGGGCTAGAATATGGTCTATTTTAGAGAAAGGCCCATGTATAGCTGAGAAAAATGTGTATTCTGATGTTGTGGAGTGCAGTACTCTGTATACATCTACTAAGTCCATTTATTTGCAGGTTTGGTTTCTGATCTGTTATTTCTTTGTTGATTTTTTGTCCAGTTGACCTCTTTGTGTCAAAGGGGTGTTGAGGTCCCCTATTACAATAGTCTTATTAATTTTATGGTTTTTCATGTCTATTAAGATTTGTTTTATGTAGTTTGGTGTTCCAATATTTGATGCACATGTTTATGATTGTTATCTCATCCTCTTGCAGTTTTCCCCTAGCAAGTATGTAGTGACCTTCTTTATCTCTTTTGATTGTTCTCAGTTTGAAGTTTACATTGTCTGCAAACATGATAGCTACACCTGCTTTTTTCTGGGTTCCTGTTGCATGTAGGATTGTTTTCCATCTTTTGACATTCAGTCTATGGATTTCCTTTTGAATAAAATGCATTTCCTGTATACAGCATATCATTGGATTTTGTTTCTTAATCCATTCTGCCAGTCTGTTTCTTTTGACTGGTGAATTGAGGCCATTTACATTTATGATTATAACTGATATGTGTTGACTTATCATTCTATATTATTTACTTGCTGTTGGTTTCCAACTTTTTGTACCTATTTAATTGCTTGCTCTGCTTGAGGGTTCCTTTCTATTGTTCTTGAAATTGCAGTCTTTTTCTCTGTCTAGAATATCTTTTAGTACTCTATGCAATGATGGTTTGGAACTCATGAAGTTCTTCAGTTATTCTTTGTCACAGAAATATTTTATTTCTCCATTGAATTTGAAGGATAGTTTGACAGGGTACATCAGTCTTGCTTGGAATCTGTTTTGTCTCAGGACCTGTAGTACTTCGCTCCAAGCTCTTCTCAATTGGATGATTTGTGTTGAGTAGTCTGCCATGATTCTAATGGGTTTTCGTTTATAGGTAATCTGTTTCTTTTTTCTAGCAGCTTTTAATATTCTGTTCTTTTGCTGGAGATCTGGGATCTTGACTATGATATGTCTGGGTGCAGTTTTATTTTGGTTATGGTTGGTTTGAGTTCTATATGCCTCATTTACCGGTATATCAGGTTCTGTCTCCATGCTTGGGCAATTTTTTGCTCTTATTTCTGCAAATATTCTTTTTATGTCATTTGTATTGCCTCCTGCTGTTTCATTGACTCCTATAGTCTTACATTATTCCTCTTTGCCTCATTTTGCAGTTGTTGAACTGATTTTTCTTGGTTCCCTGTTGATTTTATGAGATCCTTTCTTTCACGTTCGTTAGGTGCCATGCTGTCTTCAATGTCTGAAATTCTATCCTCGGCTTCATTCAAGTGGTTTTGGTAGCTTTCAATGGAAGCTTTGATTTCCTGGATTCTCTTTGAATCTGGTTCATGCATTCTAATTCATTCCTATATTTTTATTTAATGTTTCTGTCCATTGCCTGTGTTATTTTTTTATATGTTTCTTCTTTAGATGTGCTGACCAGTTCTTTCATTATTATTGTCATTTCACTCTTTGCCTGAGAGATTATTTCTGATCTGATCTCTTCTATGCCCTGGTGGAGGTTTTTTTCACTTCCATTGCAATCATTTCAGCAATTTCAGGAGTGTATTTACCAAGTTCTCCTATGTCGACATCTCCTGGACTTGTTCTGAGAGGGGTGAAGTTCTGAGATTTTGTTTTAGTCCTTCGTCTTGTCATGTTTAATGTTGGTGGTAAAGCACTTAGTCCCTTTCCAACCTATCAGCCCAGCAAATGTCACTAACCTCCCTAACTTTCCTGGTGGTCACACTTGCCCCTCAGTGGCTGCTGAGGTGAGCTGCTTAGTCTGGGTTCTACCAGTAGATGGTGAAGTTTACCTAGTTCTCCCAGGTCTCAGATGCCAATCACGATCTCATCAAGTCACAGACAATCTTATCCAGTGACCCCTGACAGCTCAGGGCACGAGTATGAACCAGAAGTTGTCTGCACTGGTGGCGTGATCACAGACCACTTGGTCCTGTGACTCCAGGGAGTTCAGGGCGAAGGTAGAATGCAGACATGGACAGCAGGGTCTGCAGTTTGTGGACTGCCTGATTCTGTGTCTGCAGGCCTCTCTCCGTGAGCACAGGAGCAGATGTGTGCTGCAGTGACAGTGATCACAGACCACCTGTTTCTGAGCTCCTGCCAGAAGTGAACCCTGGAACCCAGATGCAGATCACAGCTTCAGCAGTTTTGTGGACTGCCTGTTCTGGCGCTTCACATGTCACTGGGCATGCATAGGGGTGCCCCATGCAAGCCCTGTTGTTAGTGGGTTCATGGGTCCCTTGAGACAGTCTCCTGTGTGCCCCGGGCATATGTAGGGTGGAGACACAGACTGCAAGGGTGGCAGCATTCTGGGATGCCTGTTCTGTTTCCGGGAAGTAGATGGGGGGCTGCCTGGTTCTCATGGCATTCAGCTGCGAATGGTGGTGTGAGCAGATCGTGGGCCTCCTGATTCTGTGTCTGCCAGCCACTAGCGGCACACACAGGAGCCAGACACAGGTTGTGCTGGTGGAGATCAGGAACCACCAGTTTCTGTGGCCCCACCCAGATGTGAACCCTGGAACCAAGACTTTTACTGTTTTTAGTGTATATATTTAATGCATACAACATGATGTTTTGATGGACATATACATATTGAAATGGTTAGGAGAAGATAGCTAGTATATCTACTAACTCATAGAGTTACCTCTGTGTGTATGTTGTAAGAGCACCTAAAATCTAGTCTTTTAGCAAATCTCCTGTATATTATACAATACTATAAAATATTACCAACTCTAGTCCTAATACTGTGTATTAGATCACTAGAATTCCATATTCATCCTGTACAATGGCAGGCAACTTTGTACCCTCTGACCAACATCTACTCCTCTCCAGCCCCCAGACACCGGCACACAGCATTCTGCTCTCTGCTTGTATATATTTGCCTTTTGAAATGTTTTTATGTATAAGTAAGATCATTCAGTATTTTTCAGTCCATGCCTGGCTTATTTCACTTAGCATAATGCTTCCAGTTTCATCCATGTTGTTGTGAAGAGCAGGGTTTCCTTCTGTTTGAAGGCTGAATACTATTGCATTGTGTGTGTGTTTTGTATCTGTATCTATATACAGATATGGAAATGTATCTATATGTGTCACAATTTCTCCATTCATCTGTTGATGTACAGTTAGATTGTTTCTATATGTTGGCAATTGTGAATAATGCTGTTATGAACGTGAGGGGGCAGATGACTCTAGATGGTGCTGATTTCATTTCCATTGGACATATATCCAGAAGGGAGATTGATGGAGCTTATAGTAGCTTTAGTTTTAATTTTTGAGGACCTTCCATATTGCTCTCCATAATAGCTGCACCAGTTGGAGTTGTCTTATTACAATCACAACCTAAACCAAATGATAAAAACCTAGATCCTATTCTGTATCATCCATCTGGATGGCCATATTATAACTAAGGGTAGTCATGGGATTTCTAGGCCTTTGTTTACTTCTGCTTTGATGCATTAGAATTATATGGGGCTACATGTCACAGACAAGAAATCCAAAATGAGAGTAGCATGAACCAGATAGAAGGTTAATTCTCTATCACATAAAAAACAGTTTGGAACTAGGAGGTGCTGCTTTGGTATGGAAGCTCCATGAAACTAGTAGGTCCCCCAACTCTTCTTAGAAGCCTGCTATACTATCTTTGGGGTACAGCCTTTGGCCTCACAATCCAAACTGACTGCTGAAGTTCCAGCTAGTACTCATTCATTCCCAGAAGCAAGATGGGAAGGAAAGGCAAAGACAGGCCAGCCCTCTCCCCTTTAAGAAAATCTCCAAAAAGTCCTAAATAACATGTCCACTTATACCTTATTGACCTGAACATTATAGTATGGGTACAAGGAAGGCTGTGGTATACAGTTTCTAGTTGGGGGACATTAAGGGAGGAAGGGGGTGCACAGTGGGATAGATAACTAGCAATCTCTGCCACGTTTTGTGTAAAAGAACTCATTAGCTTCACAATGTTCTGCTTGCATTGTCAAGGACTAATGAGGAAAGAACAGAGGAGAACTTAATACATAAATGATGGCTTAGCCCCAGTGAAGGCCAAATGATGTCCCTGAGGGCTGTAAGAATGACAGTTTAGCAGTAGATCTGATAGGAAAAAAAGTGGTGCGAGAGCTGAGTCATCGCCTGCCTCACAGTAATATAGCGTGACGAACTCAAAAGAACCTGTATCCCAGGCGGCAGCACAGTCACGATCTGAACAGCAATTTAATTTTAGAAAAACAACATCATCCACCTTGTTAAAATAACTGTTGCTCATTTGATTTTTATTGGTTTTGTAGTTTTGTTTACATTTCATTTGGAAGTTTGTTTCGGCTTTATAATTGTGTATCAGACCAAGCATGAGGAATTTGCAGTAGATTTTCTCTTTGTAAGTAATTTAACACTGTAATAAAAATGAGTCAATAATTGGTTGCTCTATACAGGTAGTTTTTTTTCGGCGGGGGGGAGATGCATACTGAAATCACTGTGGCCCATTATGGTAAATAGGAGGTCTACGGGAGTTGGCATCACAACCTAAGGATTCTGACTTCAAATTCAGGGTTCTTTTCACATTGCAACCCCAGTGCTGGTGAGAAGAAGGCAGGACTATGCTACAAAACAGGTGTGGAGCCTAAACATAGCATTTGATCAGAGGAATCTAACACTCGAAGTGCTCAGAGAGGTCACATAGAGTGCCTCTTGGCTGAAGTTTGAGCTTTTCTGTAAGCCAAGTGCCTGGGTCAGAGGGTGAAGATGAGGTTGGTGGTTTAAAGTTACAGGATGGAGCATCTAAGAGGAAGGCTGGTTCAAACAGTGTGTCCTTGACACGAATGGAGTAATTTCTGGGCATGTTCATGTGAACATCTGACAAGCAGAAATGATCCTGCACCTAAATGATTGGAAGTATATCCACTTCTTTGTCCCTAGTAACCTATTCCTACCCCTCCATGATCTCCCACAACCCCCATGACCTGTGGAGACATGTGTCCATCTGGGCTCCTTTTGCTGTGTTTCAGCCTGGAGGCCAGTCTCTTATGATATGGAAGAAGGGCTGTGACAGATGATAGGGGCCACTTCTAAAGCCAGAAAGATGGAGTGGGGGGATTATTTACAGAGGACTTGTTTCAGGTCATTTAGAGACAGAGGGAAGAAAAGCTCTGTTTCCTTCTGGGGTGGCAGTAAATCGTCCTTAGCTCTAGCCACTATCACCACTTGGAAAGACTTTCTCAGATGGCCCACCTATTGGGAGTGAACCGCACAGAGCTACAGAAATTCCAAGAGAGACATCCAAAAAGACCCAAAGAGAAAGAAGAGCAGGAAGCAGAAGGAGGAAAAGGAAGACAGGAAAAAAGGGTGATAGAAAAAATTGAAAACAAGCTGTGAAGCTTATAGAAAAGTCAAGTACAAGCGAAGGAGGAGCTTCTGGACCTCTCTGTTGTTTCAGGTGGTACAAAGGGGAAGGCAGGAGGCGACCGTATCAACCTAATCACTGCTCTATGCCTCCTCTGTGGAGTGGACGACATCAGCCTGATTCTGTCTTTAGGAAGTTTCCAGTCCAAGCAGACCTGCTGATGGGTCGCCACATTAACAGGCATCAGAGCAGTGGAAGAGAAACATGCGTAACAAACCACAGCATACAGGGTACCTGCAAGAACTCAAGGAGAGAACTCTACGGTTGGAAAGTGTGGTAGCACAGATGTCTGTCCTGAAGCATCCATGCTGTGTGTAGCTCAAGAGGATTTTCTGGGGCAGAAGGTAACCTGTAGCCCTGTGGGAAGGGAGGCCACTGGAGTAGGCCCACAGCCATAGAGCATCAACTGTGCAGAAATTGACACTGAAGACGCCGACCCCTCCAGCCTCTTGTATCCCTCCCATTCCCTAACATTCATCTGTTGCTCTCTCTTCTTTCACCCAAAAGAAGGTAAGCTGCCAAGTGGTATGCCATGCCCGCCACCCCTCTCTCACACCATCTCCTTTTCCTTTCCTTATCTTCTTTGGAAACTGACACATAACTATTGTATGTATCTATGCAGTACAATGTGATACTATATCACACATATACTGATTAGGACTATACCTATAGAATGAATAAGACTGAATAAGTCTATACATACAGACTGATTACGTCAGGCTGGTCATTTGAAGTATGGCAATAACATAAATGTTCATTGATGGATGAAAAGACACAGAAAATGTGGCATAAATACAAGCTTCAACCTCAAAAAGGAATGAAACCCTGTGATTCATGACAACATGGATGAACTGGGAGGAAATTATTCTAAGTGAAATAAGTCAAGTACAGAGGATAAATGCCAGATGCTTTCACTTATATTTGAAATTTTTTAAAATGTCAACTCCATAGCAATAGAGAGTAGAAAGGTGATTATCAAGGAAGAAGGGAGGGGATGAGGAGGCGAAGATCAGCAGAAACAAAGTTGCATTTAGATGGGAGGAATAAATTCCGATGATCTGCTGCACAGCACGGTCACTATAGTCAATGGTAATACACTGTCTATTTCAAACTGCTAAATAATAGATTTTAAATGTTTTCACCACAAAGAAAAGTATGTGAGGTGAGGATATGTTAATTAACCCGATTTAATCATCCTGCATCTCTTTTTATTATTCTCCTTTTCTCTCCAAGCTCTACTCACTGCCCTCTCTCCAGTCTCTACCCTCCACATAATAAATATTCTAGGCTTAGACGAGGCAGTCTCCAAGGATCGCATACTAACATATATCATGTAATTTCCACCTCACAGAAAACCTCTGATTTGGAGATCATATTAGGTATTTTGAAGATGAAGAAACAGATGCAGAGGTTAAACAACTTAGCCAAGATCATACAGCAAACCTGAGGTTCAAACTTTGACATCTTTGACTCCTCAGCGCATTCTCCTACCATGCCAGGCAAGGGCCAGAAACACGGAAAAATACTTCACTGACATTTTGCTCATTTGGGACCCACCAGAGCCGGCATGAGGGGACTGCAGAGTACACTTCTGAGGAAAAAGTCTTGTGGGAATAAGACTGAAAATACCAGGTTGGTGTGCTCATTGCCAAGCCATTGGGGGTGGGGAGAGAACAAGCAGAAAGGTTTGTCAACCTCCTCACCTCAGTAGCTCAGCGCCCTGGCAAAGCAATCAGCAGACCGAGCATCATGCATCAGCCTCGGTGATTTTTACAAATGTGATTTTATGTGATCTGGTTCATCCTTGGTACAGTCAGCTGAGGTGTATTATTACTACTTGATAAGCGATGCAATGAAAGCTCAGAGAACTAAGAAACTTGCCCAATGTCACAGAGCAAGCAAATGGCATAGCTGGAGCTTCAATCTAGGCAGTCTATCTCCAGAAACCACGCTGGCAGCAATTAGTCTACACTGGCTCCCCACAAACAAACACCACAACAACAATTTTTTAAAATGTCAACTAAATTCTAGAACTAAATTTAGATGGCAAGGCTGAGTGGGAAAACATGCTCTATTGGTCCTACCAAAGAAGAGGTATGAAAACCCCGGTTACATGACCCACCAGACCCCGACCTGGGGCCACTTCTGAATGAGGCCACATATGAACTGCAAAAACCATGTAACAAATATGTCCTTTCTAGAGAGCTGGCCTTGGCAGACCAAAGAGGTATTCAGACCTGCATCTTCCTGGCCTCTGATACTCTTTCCACCCCCAGGTTAGTTTAATTTCTCACACTAGGAACCCTGAGATGATGCTGGTGGGTATCACGTGACTGACCCGGGCTTCTGGCCAGAGGTTTTGCACATTACACAGTAATTTCACTTCACTGTGGTCTTTTCATTCCTTCTTAGACTATTTCGATGTACTTGTAGGTTAAGAATAATGGCCAATAGGAACTCCGCTCTCACTCCGTGCTCTACACTGTGCTCTATGTTGCTTTAAATGGATGATCACTTTCACTCCTCCGCAGTTCTATGAGATAGATACTATTGTTAGTTCTATTGTACAGGTGAGGTGACAGGTTCAGCAAAGTTTAAAAAAAAAGCATTACGTAGCTACTGAGTGGCAAAGGTGGGCTTTGGCCCTTGGCCTAGGTAACTCTAGATCTGGGGTACTCATGTGCTCCTCAGGGTAGAGTCTCTGGAGCAGCTAAGTGAATTTTAAGGGATCTGCCCAGCACCTGTTCCATTGCACAGATGGGCACATTGGGGTTGAGCAGTGTTTAGTGATCAGTTTAAATTACAACCCGAGAGCGGTGGGCCTTGAAGTGTCCGCAATTCTGTTCCCATTTTCAGATTCTGTGAGTTCTCTAGGAGCAGGGCTGAATCTGTTCCACTTATCATCACAGCACATAGTAGGAGCACAGTTAATATAATTTCAGTGATTGAATAAGTTTCTAATCATTTTCATCTGGTCTGGCTTTGGTCTCCTTTAAATAGCAGGTTTCAGTATGTACCAGGTTGGTACCAACCTCGCTGTAACAAATATGGAATAGAGATGAGGGTCTGAACCATCTGTGCTGTTCTGTTTGATTTAAGGTCATCTGTGGCTTCGGCATCCAGATTTCACCACTAGCATTTCATACATTCATTTCCTGCAGTCCTGTTTCCTACAGAAGTAAACACACAGAGGGATTGTCGCAGGGATGAGGGAGCCAAGGCTACAGCTTCCAACATAACAGCTCAGAAAATAGACTCACATTAATCATAACAGCAGCTAACAGGTTTTCCATATACTAGGCATTGTTCCAAGCCATATATATATATATATATATATATATATATTCATTTAGTCCCCAAACAATCTAATGAGATAGATGCTATTATTGTTCCTATTTTATAGCCGAGGAAACTGACTCAGAGGGCACTGGCTACACAGCTAAAAAATAATAGAACTAGAATTTAGATGTCTCTGTATTTTTACTGTGATGCTAAAGTACTTACATCCGTTAATACAGAACTTGTTGATGAATTGGCTGTGGGAACTAAGCCAGGGCAAGGAGCAGTGACAGCTCTTAGGATAGGGCTTGTGTTTGATGCAAGGAAACTGGCTTGGAACAGGGGAGAGCTCATGAGTTTGGCCTTTGGATATATCAAGTTGGAGGTTTCTTTGAGACATCCAGTTGGAGATGCCAAGAAGACAGATGGATGTGTAGTACAGAACTCCAAGGAGAGATTTGGGACTCCTCATCATACAAATAGAAGTAACTTTATTAAGCACTCACTACATGGCAGCAGTACCCTAACAAACTCAGGTGGATTAAAGATTATAATATAATTTGAAGGCAGCCCTATGAAGTTGGTTCTTTATCACCCTTATTTTGAAGAGGAGGAAACTGAGGTACAGAGAAGTTAAATGATTTAGGGCCATACAGCTGGTAAATTGCAAAGGGAGGGTTCAAACAGACAGACTGAATCCTCTGAATTGCAGCTTCCTTAATTGAAAAGTGAAAGAATAATTCGCATCACACAGGATTTGATGAAATTTATATATGTATATATATCAATATCCTGGTTCATAGTAGGAATTTCATAAATTAGAGCTATTACCATTATTATTATCTAATATTATTTAACACTCATTGATTTACAATAACATAGTCATTATTGCAACAGGTAGAACTTGGAGTTTTTTCATTTCCATTTTCGCAGTTTCCCTAAGAAGTTAAGCCGAATTTCTTGCTTTCTCCCTTTGACTGTCTTTCAGTATCATTGGATTAAAGTACAGTAAGTGCCCCAGATCCTTGTCTTCAGCTTGCTTGTCCTAAAGCCTTTCTCTCAGAATCTCATGATAACTCTATGCTTTCCATCTACCGGCCGCCCCGGGGCTGCAAGCACCCCAAGATCCAACAAGCACTCTATGCCCAAGCACATACCCAGAATTCAGAAAGAAAAAAACCCCTTCAATCTCTTATTTACTGGCTATTACATCTATAACCACAAGGCGGCGCTAACTCACATAGAATTTTAACGTTTTTGCTGCAGAGATTCACTAACCCCGAGGAAGGCAGATAGGAACTTTGGTAAACAGACCCCCAATTTGTCTGAAGACCAAACCTCTAACATTGGCCAGAGCATTAGCTTTCTAGTCTAGCCTCCGGACGAGCTCTATTCTGAGGGCAGTACAGCTGAGTGGTTAAGGATAGGGGTTCTGAATCCAACTGGTTATGTTCTGATTCTGGCTCCATCACTTCGCAGTTGTCTGCCTTCCTTGGCTCAGTTTATTCACGGAAAGAGGGGCACTATTAGTAACTTCAGACGAGGATTCTGAGGAACGAATGCAAGATCCAATATTTGGAGAGAGTTTAAGACAGCACCAGCACTTGGTATGGGCTCAATAAATGTTTGATGTTTCTGAGTCTTCCTTCCCGCCACCAACCAAATCAGGTCAAGCACGGAGCTCCAGACTGCAGGTACTGTTTCTCCACTGGCCATCCATACTGCACGGTCCTGGGAAGGACGCTAGGTGATAGCTCTATGAACTAACACTTCCACCGATGGTGACCCAATTGGAGGTTCCCCACTGCTTCTCCCCTATACCTATTGGCCAGGCATCTGCCATGTGCACTGCACCCTTATGTACTCAGGCCAAGGCTTCAGGTCAGTGTGCTGATTTTGGATTTCAGATCTCTTGCTGTACTTGGCCTTGAAGACAGGGTTAGATTACACGTTCTTACCGTGGACAGCAACCTCTTCCTAAATGAACAGGTACACATACACCACACATAGCAGCCCCTTTCTCTCTCTCTCTCTCTCTCAAACACACACACACACACACACACACACACACACACACACACACACACACAGAGAGAGAGAGAGAGAGAGAGAGAGAGAGAGAGAGAGAGAGAGAGAGAGAGAGAGAAACCTTTTCCACCCAAATCCCAGGAGCAAATCCCTGCCCAGTGGGAAGGGAGTGAAAGTCCTACAAGACAGCTGTGCAGCTGGTCAGTATATGGCAGGCACTTCTCCTAGTATGGACAACCTTTGGGTGACAATGTCCAGTTGGAGAAACAGCTGGTAGGGAACTTCATGACTGTTTCTTTTAGTCCTGCTAGCAACATCCCCAGAACTCTTTGGGGGGCATGTTTTTAGAGACTCGTTGGTATTCACTGACCCAGTCAGCAGCTGGTGCCTGCCTGCTTGCTACCCTTTCCTTTCCCCTCCTACACCAATGGGTGTCTCTACACCCACAGAGTAAGTGATTCCAATACCCCCAGTCTATGGTCTTTCTTGGTGCTATGTGTGGTTCTATGGATGTGCACCACCAGTGCCGTTGGTAAGCCTTGACCCTGCATGCTCCACCAACCTCCATGCTATTTCAGTTGTTTCCCCAAGGTGTTGGAGGAATTCTAGCTTCTCCACCTGGGACAGTGTGAATGAATCCTCCAGGGTCTTGTCATTTATGAAAACTGGCTTCACTTGGGTATAATTCCATAACCCCCACATATTCATTTCACAAATATTTACAAAATCCCTATTATACTACAAACACTGTCCCCAGTCTAAGATACACAACTGAAAGGCAAGGCAAGGCAGAGGGAAAAAAAGTGCAATTCTGTGTGGAGCTCAGGATTGAATGAGGCTAAAATGCTGGTGTTGTGCTTACTATGTGCCAGGGACTATTCTGAGAGATTTACCATCTGTATACTTATGTAATCTTCAAACCTTCATGATAGAAGAAATTATTATTATTATTATTATTATTATTATTATTATTAATCATTATCCCCATGAAACAGATGAGCAAACTAAGGCTCAGGTAAGATTCCCATGATATAGTAAGTTGAATAGCATTCCCCCAATTCCATGTCCACCCAGAACCTCAGAATGTGACTTTATTCAGAAACACATCTGTGCAGATGTGATTAGTTAAGGATCCTGAGATGGAATCATCTTGGATTTAGGGTGATGATCCTATAAAATGAAAAGAGGATACACAAACACACAGGGAAGAAGGCAATGTGAAGGCAGAGTTACATGTTAGAGCTCTATGTCCATATGGCCAGAAACGCCAAGGGCTGCAGACAGCTTGCAGAGATTAGGGAAGAGGCCAAGGAAGATTTCTGTTTTGGAGCCTCCAGGAGGAACCAAACCTGCAGGTGCTTTGCCTTCAGATTTCTGAGCTCCTGAACTATGAAAGCATCAATTTATGCTGTTTGAAGCCATTCATTTTGTGGTGACTTGTTCTACCAGCTCCAGGAAGCAAATGCCACGACTTACTGAGCTAAGATTCGAACTCACACAATAGGGTCCAGAGTCTGTCCTCTGCACTCCTTCTTTCTACTATCTTTCAGACCCAGGTAGAAAAGCTGGAAGAGTAATGTGTGTGGTGACCTCGGTGAATATGAGTCCTGCCACTTGGGAGCCTTAATTTTCTCATCTGTCCAGTTATGAATTTGGGCTATGTGGTCTTTCAGTTCTCTCCTTGCCACAGCAGTTATGCGTCTGGGATTCGTGGTTTTGAGGAGGGGGCACAGTGACAGCAGTAAGAGCAGGCTGTGGATGCAAGGATAAAGAATATGCATTATATGTAATTGACTGATTTTTTAAAGACCTGAAGATAAAAATCCTATTGTGGAACATTTTTCATCGTCTTTCCGTTTTCTTTTTACGTTTCTTTCTCTCTTGCACATGCATATGCATCTCCACACCCACACACATGCCCAGAGACTCCTCTTCAGCCCTGAGAGTAAGTTCATGTTTATGAATTTCAAACCGGTACAGAAGGAAGGGGTCAGGGTAAGAATGTCCAGCAGTTCCTGGCAAGGAGAAAGGCATCATGGGGAGGGGTGGGGGAGGACCCTGGAGACTTGGGGCTGGAAACAGTGTTATTAAGTATGTTCATTAATGAGACCAAGAAGGAAATGACTAATAAATTGATGGAAGGAGGCTGATGGCATCAAACCACTTGGTTAATTAAAACCGCAGAGGTCTTAGAGTGACTCTGAAAAGCCTCTGAGGATAGAAGTGGTCGATAGGAGGCAAATCAGGAATAAAACTGAGAAAGACCATCCAGGGGGTAATCGTGGAGAGGTATGCAAGACTCAGGAAAAAGGTAAAAGTCCGAAACACTGCAAGTGTAAAAAGCAAAAACAAAACCAAAAAACTTCCCTGATATACCTTCACCTGGTACAAAACCTCCTCAACACATGTGTGGTTCCTGAAATGTTGAGATGCCCACCACAGCTGTTTTCCTAGTATGCAAATGGGCTGCGCCTTGATCCAGAGCAAAGGAGCTATGTAAGGGATATCATGAAAGCCTCCAGATGTTGGTCAGGTGGATGGGCATGTGGAAATCTTCTCTGTTGTCAACAGCCAAATGGTATAGTGCCTTCCCGGCTGGAGGTACGTTCCCTCAGACTTGTCCCAGAGGATAGTTCCAGTGGAATGCAGGAAATGACTGTGCAGATTGCCCCAGCACCAGGTTAGGAGCTGGGTGGCCATCTGAGGGGCAGTATGGTACCACTCCGCTTGTGTACAGGGCTCTCTGCAGTAGCCACTATTCTTATGCCACAGTCTCTTGGCAGGGTGCTAAAAAGCACACA
Source organism: Chinchilla lanigera (assembly GCF_000276665.1). Taxonomy (NCBI): domain Eukaryota; kingdom Metazoa; phylum Chordata; class Mammalia; order Rodentia; family Chinchillidae; genus Chinchilla; species Chinchilla lanigera. Next base: position 4,022,450 of record NW_004955473.1, on the reverse strand, counting down.
TTGGCAGTCTGGAATTTGACTACACTTGGCATGGATTCCAGCCTTCTTTTCTTCATCCATAAAGTGGACTTAATTTTAGTGAATGCCTCAGAAGATTGTTTTAAGCATTAAACTAGAAAAGATAAACACCGTGCCATGTTTGGCAGATAGAAAATGAATAGCAGAATTGCTTATTTCTATCTCAATCTCCTTCAGGTACTTCAAATTTGTCATCATTCATTACATCCCCACTCTATGATCCTCACTTCAGTTCACGGCATCACAATTAATCCAGTCTCTTAAACTGTAACTTCAGAGCCATCCTGAGTCACCCTACTTTCCTTCAACCTGGCGTTGAGTGGCCGCGTCTACTTCTTCTCCATGCCTGTTGCCCAGCATCCCCTCCACCCTAGTACACACTCTCATTGTTTTCCACTCAGACTATGGCAACAACATCCTACCTGCTGTGTATGCCTCTGGCTTGCCCCTCCTTTCTAAAATATGAATCTGATCAGGGTGCTGTGCACCAGTTTAAAGAAATTTTTTTTGTTGTTATGTCCCGGCTTAAACTTTTCCCAAACTCCTCATTTCCATCAAAATCAAGTCCACATTCCTTTTGTCCTTCAAGGAAATTCAGCATGCTTTTCTTATCTCACCTCCTATTCGCGACTCAAAAATTGTGGACTTGCCAGATGTGGTGGTGTATGTCTGTAATCCCAGCACTCAGGAGGCTGAGTGAGGGGGATCAACCTGAGTTCAAGGCCAACATAGGCTACACAGTGAGTTCAAGTTCAGCCTGAACTACCCAGTGAGATTAGTGAGTAAACTATATAGTGAGTCTCAAAAACCAACACAACAAAAAATGTGCATTCAACCCTCATTGAGACCCTTACCCAAATGTCATGGGATTTCACTTCTCTACCTCTTTGTATGTTCTGTTTTTTTCTTCTACTCTTACTTGTTGAACTACTTATCCAAATTGAAGCTCACATGTACCCTCCTTGGGCTTGGGGTATGGCTCAGTGGTAGTTTTCCTAGCATGCATAAGGTTCTGGGTTCTATCCCTTGTAACAAAAGGAAAAAAGTACACCTGTTTGGAAGGGCCTGCCTGTGCCTCCCAAGAAGATGTTTTGGTGCCCTCTTTATGGTTCCATAGCAGTTACCAAGGATCTATGTCCAGCTCTTCTCTTGTTATCCAAGTGTTGTTTAAAGGTAAGTCTATTTATTCCACTGGTCCAAGTGCTTCCCACCCACTGCAGTTGTTAGACTGAGCTGCAACAGTACAAAAAATGGAATCAAGGATATCCAGCTATGGCAGGACTGTGTCCTGGACTCCATTTTTCGTGTTTCTCCACTGAATTCAAAATGAACTCTGGCATAGTCTGCCAGGGAACCTGGGAAATGTAGAAAATCCAGGTGACAGTAACTGATGTCGAACAAGCTGGATAAAAATCTTTTTATAACACAGCCTGATCAGCTAGCTGTCTTTAAGATAAATGACCTGGTGCTGATAACCTTGCAATTACCAGTTCTTCTAATTGAATGCCAACTCCTCTGCTTTTGCGAAAGTGGTGGCTCGGGGTCTTTTTGCCCAAGCTCTGCCTAAGTGGATGTCCTCCACGGTCTCTATTCAAGCTTAACACACAGGTGCCAAATGCTTACCATGTGCTGTGTAGGCATGGTGCAAACCACTTTTGAAACATTGCCTCACTAAATGATTATTACAACCTTATCAAGCGAGAAGGGTTCTCATCTCCTCTTGAAATATGATAAGGTACCTGGTAGCTCCAGAGGTGAAAGTGCTTGCTCAAGATTAAGTCAGCAAATGCAAATCACAGATTATCATTTAATGAGCTCTAACTATGTACATGTACCCTATCAACATTATTTTATCTACACAACTCTGACAAGAAAAATATTACCATCTCTATTTTATAGAGGTGGGACATGGGGTTTAGAGAGATGATGATGATTTGACTAATATATCATGAAAAGAAAGCGATAGACCTGGTGCTGTGAGTCCAAGCCCCTCTCTCTGTAAGTCTACTCGACAAAGTCACAAACTCATGGTGTTAAGCACAAGGCACAGGCAGACGAGAGAATGAAACTTGGGGTGCTTCAATCCAAAGGTGAGGGCCGGGTACTGAACGCAGTCCTAGAGAGTGGCAAGCCGTTGTGAAGCACTTGACCCTGACTCTTCAGGTCCCTGAAGTAAGCATCTTTAATTCTAAGGCTCGGGGAGTAAAACTACTTCCCTGGGAATAGAGTGGGTTTTCTGTTTTTGTTTTGCTGCTTGTTGACATCACTTACTTTTTCTGTTTTATTTTAAAGAAAAGAAAAATAAACAATAAGAACAATGGTATAAAATTTCAAGACAAGATTGTGAGAGAGTAACAACGATTAGCACATTGCATGTTGTTATCTTTAAAGTAGTTGCTCATATCACAAGATATAGGTATATACGTTTCCTTTCAATGAACTAATAGCAATTAGCAGTATAACTATTTTAACTATCTTTATGTGCATGTGTACATATACCTTTTCCCTTTCTTCATTTCTCCTTTCCCCCATTGCAGTTTCTCTTTCTTTTGGAGCATTTTCTTCCCTTTCACAGTATCTATTGTACATTTTGGGTCTTATTTACTCTTTCAGCTTCTTACTCTAGGGAGACAGTGCAATGTGTGCACATGCAACACTGATTTATTTCACTTATAAGTGTAGACTCAAGTTGCATCCATTTCCCTATAAATGTCTCCAGTTTATACTTCTTTATAGGTGAGTAGTACTCCATTGTAAAAATTACCACATCTTTTTATTCATTCCTTGGTTGATGGGCATTTGGATTATATCCAAGGTTTTGCCATGCCAAATTTTGCTGCTATAAACATAGGTGCACATATATCTCTGTGGTATGATGTTTTTCATTCTTCCGGGAAAATACCCAGAAAGGGAATAGCTGGGATAAATGGGACCTCTAATCCTAGTTTTCTGAGGAATCTCCAGACTGATTTCCAAAGTGGTTGCGCCAGTCTACATTGCCAGCAACAGTAGAGAAGGATTCCTTTTTCCCCAAAGCCCTGCCAGCATTTGTTATTGGTTGATTTCTTGATGATTACCATTCTCACTGGGGTGAGATGAAATCTCAGTGTTGTTTTAATTTGCAACTCTTGAATGACCAGTGATGTTGAACATTTCTTCATGTACTGATTTGCAATTTGATTTTCCATCTCAGATGTCCATTTTTATATTGGGTCTTTGAATTTGGGGGGTATGATTTTTTTCAACTCTTTATATGTTCTATATATGAGTCCTTTGTCTGAGGGACAGTTAGCTAAAATTTTTTCCCACTCTGTGCATTTTCTTTTCACTCTATTGGTGGTTTCTTTTGATGTACAAAATATTTTCAATAGGATGAGATCCCAGTTGTGGATTATTTGAAGTGTTTCCCCTGCATTTTGGGTTTTGTTCATGAAGTCTCTGTTTACCCCTATGTCTTCAAGATTTCTACCTACTTCTTTAGTGTTTCTGTTTTAATATTTAGGTCTTTGCTCCATTTTGACTTTAGTTTAGTGCACAGTGATAGACATGTGTCTAGTTTTAATCTTCAGCATGTAGAGAGCCAGTTTTTCCAGCACCATTTATTAAATAGGCTATCTTTCTTCCAGTGAACATGTTTGGATTTGCTGTCAAAGATAAAGTAGCTGAGTGTGTTTCTTGTTGAGACTGTATCTTCTAATCTGTTCCTCTAGTCCTCAGGTCTGGTTTTTTTTTTTTTTTTTTTTTTTTTTGCCAGTACCATGGTGATTTTATCACAGTAGCTTAGTAATATAATTTCAAGTCAGGGATTGTGATGCTTCCTGACTTGCCTTCGCTGTCCAGGATTTTCTTGCTATTCCAAGTCTCTTCTGGATCCAGATGAATTTTAGGAATATTTTCGCTAGATCTGTGAGGTAGACTAATGGTATTTTGGTGTGGATTGCAATAAATCTGTATAACAATTTTGGGTGTATGGCCATTTTCATTTTATTGGTTCTTCCTACCCTTGAACAAGAGATATCTTTCTACTTTCTGATGTCCTCTTTGATCTTCTTTTACAGAGTATTGTAATTTTCAATATATAAATCTTTTACTTCCTGCCTTAGATTTTTAAGAATTTCATTGTTTGGGTGCTACTGTGAAGGGTATGGTTTCCCTAATTTCTCTCTCAGTCCGTTTTTTGTTTGTGTACAAGAATGCTATTCATTTTTGATTATTGGCTTTTTATCCAGCCATACAAATGAATTTGGTTACTAACTTTAAGAATCTTTTGGTGGAGATTTTGGGATTTTCTATGTAGAGTATCATGTCATCTATGAACAATGATAATTTAACTTCTTCCTTTCCTATCCTTATTCCTTTCATTTCTCTCTCTTGTCTAATTGCACTGGCTAATATTTCCAGAACTATGTAGAAAAGGTGTGATAGTAGTGGACATCCTTCTCTTATTCCTGATTTTAGAGTGAAAGCTTTCAGTATTTGTCCATTTAGTATGATGTTGACCATTGGTTTATCATGGATGGCTTTTCTCAGATTGAGATAGACTATCAATAACAATTTTCTGTAGGGTTTTTATCATGAATGAGTGCTGGACTGTATCAAAAGGTTTTTCTGCATCTATTCACATGATCATGTGATTTTTGTCTCTGGTTCTGTTGATATCATGTATTACATTTATTGATTGGCATATGTTGAAGCATCCCTGCATTTCTGAGGTAAATCCCTCCTGGTCATGGCGTATAATCTTCTTGATGATTTATTGAATTCTGTTTGCTAGCATCTTATTGAAGATTTTTTCATCCATGTTCATTAGGGAGATTGGTCTATAGTTCTCTTTTTTGGTTGTGTCTTGCTCTGGTTTTGGTACCAGGGTAATACTTGCCTACAAGAATGAATTAGAGAGTATCACTTCCTTTTCAATTTCTTTAAAGAGTTTGAAGAGTATTGGCATTAAATCTTCTCGAAATTTCTTGTATAATTCAACAGTGAATCCACCAGGACTTGGGCTTTTCTTGGTTGGTAATTTTTTAATTACATTTTCAATCTTTAGCTTATATTGGGTTATTGAGAATTTTTATATCTTCTTGATTCACCTATGGAAATTCATATGCATCTAGGAATCTCTATTTCTTCTATATTTTCCATCTGACGAGAATAAAGATTCTCAAAGTAGGTATTGATGATCTTCTGAATTTCCACAGGACCTGTAGTGACTTTACATTTATCATTCTTCAGTGCGTGAATTTGAGTTTTTTCTTTCATTTTTTTGATAAGGATGTCTAAGGGCTTATCAATTTATTTTTTCAAAGAATCAACTCTTGGATTCATTAATTCTTTGTATTTTTTTTTGTTCTCCACTGTGTTCATTTCGGCTCTGCTCTTTGTAGTTTCCTCCCTTCTATGGGCTTTGGGTTTGTCTTGCTCTTCTTTTTTTAGAAGCTTGGCGTGTAACATTAGGTTGTTTATTTGTGCTCATCCTGTTTTCCTGATGTGAGAATGCACTGCTATAAATTTCCCTCTTTGGACTGCTTTCATTGTGTTCCATAAGTTCTGGTATGTTGTATCTGCATTCCCATTTAGTTGTAGATATTGTTTAATTTCTTCCTTTATTTCATCTGTAGACACATTGGTTGTTTAGGAAGGTATTATTTAATTTCCATGTGTTTGTGGAGTTTTTGCAGGTTCTTTGGCCATTAATTTCTACTTTCCTTGCACTATTGTCAGAAAATATGCATGGGATAATTTCAGTTACTTTGCATTTACTTAAGCATGTACCCTGGGGTAGTATATCATCTATTTTGGAGAACATTCCATGTGAAGCTGAGAAGAATGTGTATTCTGGTGATGTTGGATAAAAGTCTGAAACATCTACTAAGTACATTTGTTCAAAGATTTGGTTCAGTTCTGATATATCTTTGCTGATTTTCTTTGTCTAGTTGATCTATTTCTTTTTGACAATGGGATAATGATGTCTCTCATTAAAACTGTGTTGTTGTTTATGTGATTTTTCATGTCTATTAATAATTGTCTTATATAGCTGAGTACCCCTCTATTTGGTGCATATATATTTATGATTGTTATCTCTTCCTCTTGAAGTTTCGCCTGAGAAGTATGTAGTGACATTCTTTATCCCTTTTGATGATTCTTGGTTTGAAGTTAACATTGTCTGCAAGCAAAATAGCTACCCCTGCTTTTTTTCTGGGTTCCTGTTGCATGGAAGATTATTTTCCATCCACTGATTTTCAGTCCATGAATTTCTTTTTTAGTGAAATGTGTTTCTCGTATATAGCATACTGTTGGATCTTGCTTCTTGATCCATGCTGCCAGTCTGTCTCTTTTGATTGGTGAATTGAGACCATTTACATTGATACTTATAACTGATATGTATTGGCTTATCTTGGTCATGGTATTTTCCTGCTGTTGGTTCCCTACTTTTCCCCCTGGTTAATTGCTTGCCCTGCCTTGCAGTTTCTTTCTGCTGTTGTTCTTGGATTTTTGGTTATTTTTATCTCTGTGTAGAATATTTTTCAATACTCTTTGTAGTGTTCATTTGGTGTTCATAAATCTCTTCAGCTGTTCTTTGTCATGGAAGTATCTTATTTTTCCATTAGTTTTGAAATATTGTTTTGCATAGTACAGCAGTATGAGTTGGAAGTTATCTTCTTTCAGGACTTGAAATACTTCACTCTGAGCTCTTCTTGACTTGAGGGTTTGTGCTTAGAAGGCTGCCATGAATCTGCTGGGTTTTCCTTTATAGGTGATCTGTTTCTTTTCTCTAAGAGCCTTTAATAGTTTGTTCTTGTGCTGAATTTCTGGAATCTTGACTATTATATGTCTTGGTGTAGTGTTATTTTGGTCATAGTTGGAGTTCTATGTGCTTCATTTATTTGTATGTAAAATTCTTTATCCATGCTTGGGAAGTTTTCTGCCACTATTTTCATGTAGAGTTTTTTTTAATGTCATTTGTGATTTCTTCAGCTTTCTCATTGACTCCAATCAATATTATGTGTATTATTTGCTTCATCTTGTAGCTGTTGGATTGACTTTTTACAGTCTCTCGCTATATTTAAGATATTTTTCTTTTCATTACAACTACCTGCAATTTTGTCTGGAAGATCTGAAATCTTATCCTCTCCTTTGTTCAACCTGGTGTGTATACTACCAATGGAGGTTTTAATCTCTTGGATTTATGTTTGGATCTATTTCATGGATTCTGCTTCTTTCTTATGCTGGGCATTTTTTGTTTCCATCATTTTTATAAGCTCATCTATTCTTTTACCTGTATCTTCTGTAATATCTTTGATCTCTTTTTGGGGGGGGGGTTTCCTCCGGTACCGGGAACCAAACTCACAACCTTGCACTTGCCAGGCAGGCGCTTTGCCGCTGAGCTAAATCCCCAGCCCCATATCTTTGATCTTAAGCATGATTTCTTTCTGTATTTGAGAGATTATATTCTCCCTAGCCTTTTCTACTCATTTTTCTTTTTTTTTTTACTTCTACTACTATCATTTAAGAAAGTAGTGGTGCTTGACTTCCGATTTCTTCTATCTCCTTGAGTTCTGGGCTTGTCCTGGGTAGGCTGCGGGTCTGGGGTTGCATTTTACTTCTGCATCTTGTCATTTTGTATTTTCACTTTTTAATTTTGTTTTCTATGTTGCTACTTGTTTGTTTCTTATGATATCTAGTTTTGTCACTAGTACTGTGTTTTCCCTAGAGGATGTCTGTTCTTCAGGTTTGTCTAGATGTAGGGGGTCTTCTCATAGCTATCCCAAGACCCTACCTTCCTAATTTGTAAAGGATGCAAGGTTACTATTTGGCTCAGCTTTTAATCCTTTGGTACGGGGCTGTGGTGATGATTATGACCTCTACAATCACAGTGTTATTATTCAGGTGGGAAAAGCTATTTATAACATAGCTATTTTAAACATAGCTATTTATAACATAGCTGGCTGAAGTAGTACAGTTTGGAATAACTATAGTTTAAAGTGCAGCTTAACTACAGATAAACTATGGTAATCATTAACTTGTTACCTTTGACCACAAGAGCAAACTCTGAAAGTATATAACAAAATCAAACATATACTGTGCACGTGTATGCAGTGATTTTCCCCTCAGTAGGGTAACTTTATATTTTTACGGGGAGGAGGGGGGTTAAGATGTTTAGGGGATGGGCTAAAGTGATGAGTGAGATCAAATATAGTAGGGTCAAGGCTAGAGATTAAAGACTAAGCACCTGAGTTTTGGGAAACGAGGACACAGGAGTGAAAGAATGAAACAGAATATGAAGGAGTAGTCAGAAAGGTCAGAGACAATGAGAGATAGTGTTTCCTCACTTGCAAGTTTAAATTCAAGAAATAGTTGAGGAAAGAGAGAAAGAAGGCCTATAGAAGAGAATTTTTAAAAAGTAAAAACCTAAACATTGAAAAAAGAAGATAGAAAGAGAAGCAGAATGAAAAAGACAAGAAGCAAAAAAACGGAGACCAGAGAGAGGAGAGAAAAAAAGAAAAAACCCAAATACAAAATAACTACAGAATACAGAAAAAAACAAGATGACATACAAACAGACAAGGAAGTGGGTAGCCAATCAGATGAACAAGGGAGAATGAAAGTAGTAAAACAATTCTGGTGTTTACTGTTCTGTGATAGTGTCCACATTTAATACCAGACATGCACTGGATATGGAGCTGATCTTGGCCTCTGGATGTGGGGCTTAGGACTAGACTTCTGTTGGTGGAGTTCTCCAGAGTCCAACTGCTGGCTCCTCACTGCTGCTTTAGACACTTCCACATTGCTGGTCTCCCAAATTACTCTGCACTCCAAAGACATGTGTGTACCTGTACACCTGGGGCTGGGCTGTTTTCCTGAGTCTCAGGTCTTGGGGTTCTGGTTGGTCTACTCGACAAATGCATGTGTCCTTACACTCCTCTCATAGGCCCATCTGTCCCCTAGACAGTGGAGGAAGCACAGAGTGCGGACTCACATCCTCACACAGACCCTGCTGTCCCAGAGATAATGGAGGAAGTGCAGAGCACAGATTTACTCTGCTTTCACAGACTGTACTGTCCCAGAGCTAAAGTGGGTTTTCAAGAAAAACATATTCCCATTACAAGCTCATTGTTCTGAGAAGCAACTTTCACTTTTTTAAAAAATGAGCAAGTCAGGTGTGGTGGTGCATGCCTGTAATCCCAGCACTCAGGAGGCAGAGGCAGGAGGATCACCACAAAGTTGAGGCCAGCTTGGGCTACATAGTGACTTCAGGGGCAGCCAGAATTATACAGTGAGACACTGTCTCAAAAATGAAAACAAAAAGAAAACCAGGGTTAAGAACTAAAAATGCAGCCACTTACTTTTTTTCATTTAGGAGAAATATGGAAGATACTTTTGGAATATTTACAAATCACCCTTCTTGGGTGCTTTGAGCTGCCACCCTGCTGTGTGGTCCTGGGCTTCAGTTTCCCCATGAACCCAATAAGAGTACAGAGAAGAAACCCTCTAAGGTTTTTCTGGTTTGAGCCATCTACAGTTCTAAGTGGTGAAGAAACTAACAGTGATTGGCTGCTAACCTGGGCAGTACTGTGGATCACCAGAACCAGCTCCCAGGTCAGTGTCAGTGTAGCCACCCACCCAAGCAAACACGTTTGGACACAACATCGGGTTGGATGCTTCACCTTCTTCCTGACAGTCTTCTAAAGTAAGTGGACTTGTGGAGTGCACAGCAAAGTGATGACTCTGGCAAAATCAGTGCAATTCCCCACTACCACCACCAGAGCCATGGCCAAATGAAATGGCTTTTGGAACAGAACTGGCTTGATCCATTAAGGAGATGAGAGTTCTATTAATTGGGAAGAAAGTATCGAAGGCAGATGGTCAGCAACAAAAGACCATAGCTAATCACTACTCAGTGGGGGGAACAAGTGGGGGCATTCTCCAGGCTTAGAGGTGGAGGGTGGAATGCAAGGAGGCATCTGAGCTGTGACGGACAACACCAGCCTGGTAAATGCCATTAATATCAGTTGGGCTTACCTTTAGCCACATCTCTTCTCTTCCACTTCATATGCACTCAGCTGCTCCAATTCTAGTTTCAATAGCCCAGCCCACTGTCTCTACTTTCTGAGTTTGGCTGCCCTTCTTATTTTACTTTATTTATCCTTCCTGCTATTTTATATCAACTTTGTCTTACAGGCATAGAAGGCTCACTCATGCTCCTTCCCAGGAAATACCTTCTTAAATGCTAATCAGTAGTCCAGAATCATCTGAAGGCCTTGTTAGGGTACAGATGACTGAATAACATTGCAAAAATGGTCATATTCCCAAAATTGTTGTACAGATTTAATGCAATCCACATCAAAATACCATTAGTATACCTCATAGATCTAGAGAAAACATTCCTAAAATTCATCTGGAACCAAAAGAGACCTAAAATAACAAAGGCAATCCTGGGCAACAAAGACAAGGCTGGAGGCATCACAGTTCCTGACTTGAAATTATAGTACAAAGCTACTGTGATGAAATCACCATGGTACTGGGAAAAAGATAGACCCAAGACCAGTGCAACAGATTAGAAGATATGGACTCAACTACAAACACACTCAGCCACCTCATCTTTGAGAAAGTGGCCAAACATGTTCACTGGAAGGAAGATAGCGTCTATAAATGGTTCTGGAAAAACTGGCTCATACATACTAGAGACTAAAACTAGACCCATGTCTATCATCATGCACTAAATTAAATTAAAAATGGATCAAAGATCTAAATATTAAAACAGAAGCACTAAATCTACTGGAAGAGGAAGTAGGTGGAAATTTACAAGATATAGGTGTAGTAAGAGAGTTTGTGAACAAAATCCAAAGTGCACAGGAAGTACTTCAAAGAATCAACAACTAGGATCTCATCTTATTAAAAAGTTTCTGCACATCAAAAGAAGTCACCAACAGAGTAAAAAGAAAACCCACAGAGTGGGGAAAAATTTTAGCTGACAATCCCTCAGACAAAGGACTTCTATCTAGAACATATAAACAATTGAAAAATCAGGCCCCCCAAATTCAAAGACCCGATACAAAAGTGTGCATTGGAAATGAATACACACTTCTCAGGTGAAGAAATACAAATGACAAATCAATACATGAAATAATATTCAACTTCATTGGTCATTTGAGAAATGCAAACTAAAACAACACTAGGATTTCATCTATCCCCAGAAAGAATGGCCCGCATCAAGAAATTAAGCAACAACATATGCTGGCAGGATTGTGGGCATAAAGGAACCATTCTCCACTGTTGGTGGGAGTGTAGACGGGTACAACCACTGTGGAAGTCAGTGTGGAGAGTCCTCAGAAAACTAGGATTAGAGGTCCCATTTGACCCAACTATTCCCTTTCTGTGTATTGTCCCAGAAAAATTAAAAACATTGTATCACAGTGATATATGTGCATCCTTGTTTATAGCAGTACAGTTTGTAATAGCTAAATCTTGGAAACATCCCAAATGCCTGTCAACCAAGGATTGGATAAAAAAAGATGTATTTTTATATAATGATGTATTACTCCACTATAAAGAAGGATAAACTCGAGGCTTTTATAGCTAAATGGATGCAACTTGAGACCATATTCATAAGTGAAATAAATCAAACTCACATGTGTAAACATTGTCTTGTCTCACTAGTGTAAGAAACTGAGTAAATAAGATACAATATCTGCAATAGATATGGAGAAAGAGAAAGAAACTGCCTAAAAGGAAAGAACAATTGGGATGTGGGAATGGAGAAAAGAAGGAAAGGAAAAGAATAATATGTATATATATATATATATATATATATATATACAAGATAGCTGACATAATTGTACTATTAATTTCTTTTAGTGTGTTGAAAAGATCAGTTGGTGCTTATATAGGTTGATTAATTTTGCATACCTACATCTTGTAATCTGAGGAACTATTTTGAAGACAACACTATGTGCTGCTTGCAACCTGCGCCAGGTGATTGAGTGCTACAACAGCTGCTGGTCCCGTAGTTCGAGTATGTGCTTTACTCACACCGCCACAGTTCCCAGCTGAAACTTGTGGAGAGAGCCAGGTATTTCCCATCTACTTCCTGAGGGCAGAACAGGTGACTCAGGACACCGCCGCCATTAGAGACTGAGTCTATGCCCTCCGGGCACCCGCGGCAGACAGGAGGTCCTCACTCAGAAGCACCAGGGACTTCTCTGGCTGTGGGAGGGCACGTGTATCCCCTCGCTGCACACCCTGCGCTGAGTGAGCCAGTGCTCCAAGAGCTGCTGGTCCTGCAGTTCGAGTCCGAGCTTTACTCACATCACCACTGATCTGTGCTGAAACATACGGAGAGAGCCAGGTATTTCCCATCTACTTCCTGAGGGCAGAGTGGGCAACCTGGACCCCACTGCCATTACAGACTGAGTCTTTGCCTTCCCTGCACCCGCGGCAGACAGTAAGTCCTCACTCAGAAGGCCCAGGGACTTCACTGGCTGTGTGGGGGAGCATGTATCCCCTCCCAGCATGCACCCTGCACTGAATGAGCCAGTGCTCAAAGAGCTGCTGGTCCTGTGGTTCGAGTCCATGCTTTATGTTCACCTGGACCCTGTAAGAGTTCACAGGCAGGGGCAGTCTGGGATTGCTGCCCATCCGGCCTGCATCTGGTTCCTGTATGTGTCCTGAACTGACTGGAGACACAGAATCTGGTAGTTCACAAACTGTCGACCCTGCAGTTTGTGTCTGGGTTTGGCCTATATGCTGAACTGCCTGGGGAAATAGGTCCACTGGACTGGAATTGCACACCACTGTAACCCAAGTCTGGGCCATGCATGAGTCCTGATTTGCAAGGGGACGCTGCATCAGACAGTCTGCCATCAGCTGACAACAATGCCCCCATCTGAGACCTGGGATAACTAGATACAAATCAACAACTGCCAGAAAACATGAGAATAAGTAGTGGTTCTCAGGGGTCACTGAGGGGCAAACCTAACCAACAGGACAACTAGGGACACTAGTGGCCTTTGCTATGCACCCACTGAAGAGGGAAACTGAGCTTTCTGCATCTGGGAGCAAACATTACAAAACGAAGGACTAAAACACAATCCCAGAACTCCATCCCACTCAGAACAAGTCCAGGAGACATGAACATAGGAGAACTTGGTAAACACATGCCTGAAATAGCTGAAATGATTGTAATGGAAGTAAAGAAGCAACTCCATAAGGCCATAGAAGAGATCAGATCAGAAATAATCCCTCAGGCAAAAAATGAAATGACAATAATAATGAAGGAACTGCTCAAAAAGTCTGAAGAAGAAATATATAAGAAAATAGAAGAACAAACACAATGGACAGAAGCGTTAAATGAAAAATATAGAAAGCACTTAGAATGCATGAACCAGATTCAAAGAGAATTCCAGGAAAGGAAAGCTTCCACTGAAAGCTGCCAGTACTGCTTGAATGAAGCTGAGATAGAATCTCAGACTTTGAAGACAGCATGGCAGCTAGCAACCGTGAAAGAAAGGATCATGTAAAATCAACAAGGATCCAGGAAAAGTCAATTCAACAGCTGCAAGATGAGGCAAAGAGAAATAATGTACAACTTATAGGAGTCAATGAAACACTAGGAGGCAACACAACTGACATAAAAGCAATATTTGCAGAAATAATAGCAGAAAATTTCCCAAGCATGGAAATAGAACCTGATATATACCTAAATGAGGCATATGGAACTCCAACCAACCACAACCAAAATAAAACTGCATCCAGGCATATAATAGTCAAGTTCCCAGGTCTCCAGCAAAAGAACAGAATATTGAAAGCTGCTAGAGAAAAGAAATAGATTACCTATAAAGGAAAGCCCATCAGAATCAAGGCAGACTTTTCTCCGCAAACCATCCAATCGGGAAGAGTAAGAGTGAAGTATTACAGGTCCTGAGACAGAACAGCTTCCAAACAAGACTGATGTACCTTGCCAAACTATCCCTCAAATTCAACGGAGAAATAAAATATTTTCACGACAAAGAACAATTGAAGAACTTCATAAGTGCCAAGACAGCATTAGAAAGAGTACTAAAAGATATTCTAGACAGAGAAAAATCTGACCGCAATTTTAAGAACAAGCGTAGAAATGAAACGTCAAGAAGAGCAAGCAAGTAAACAGATAGAAAAAGTAGGACACCAATGCAAGTAAATAACATGACAATGATAAATCAATACATATCAGTTATCAGTATAAATGGAAATGGCCTCAATTCTCCACTCAAAAGAAACAGACTGGCAGAGTGGATTAAAAAACAAAATCCAACGGTAAGTTGTATACAGGAAACACATTTCACTCAAAAGGAAATCCATAGACTAAAAGTCAAAGGATGGAAAACAACTCTCCATGCAACAGGAACCCAGAGAAAAGCAGGTGTAGTTCTTCTGTTTGTAGACCATGTAAACTTCAAACCGACAACAATCAAAAGAGATAAAGAAGGTCACTACATACTAGTCAGGGGAAAACTGCAAGAGGATGAGATAACAATCACAAACATGTATACACCAAATATCGGAGCTCCAAATTATACAAAACAAATCTTAACAGGCATGGAAAAAATGTATAATTGGTAATGCTATTGTAACAGGGGACCTCAACACCCCACTGACACAAAGACATAGGTCAACTGGACAAAAAATCAGCAAGGCAATAACAGATCTGAACCAAAACTGTGAACAAATGGACTTAGTAGATGTATACAGAGTGTTCCACCCACAACATCAGAATACACATTTTTCTCAGCTGCACATGGGTCTTTATCTAAAATAGATCACATCCAATCCCATAGAGCATAGCTTTCGAAATACAAAAGAATTGAAATTATCCCGTGCATATTATCTGACTACAGTGCAATAAAATTGGAAATTAATGACAAAAGGAACTCCAAAAATTCCATAAACAATTGGAAATTAAATGACAACCTTCTGAACAACCAATGGGTTACAGAAGAAATTAACAAGGAAATTAAAAAATACCTACAAACAAATGAAAATGTAAATACAACTTACCGGAATCTATGGGATGCAATGAAAGAAGTCCTCAGAGGGCAATTTATAGTGGTGAAATCACAGATAAGGAAAACAGAAAGAGAAAAAACAATGCTACATCTTAATCTTTTAGAAAAAGAAGAACAAGTCAGGCCGAAAGCCCAAAGAAGGGAGGAGATTATAAAGATTAGGGCAGGAATTAATGCAACTGAGACAAAGAAAACCCTCCAAAAAATAAAGAGTTGGTTCTTTGAAGAATAAATAAAATTGATAAACCCCTAGCCAACCTTATCAAGAAAAAGAAGGAGAAACCTCAGATTCATGCAATAAGGAAAGAAAACAATGAAATTACTACATATTCCACAGAAATTCAGATGATCATTGATATCTACTTTGAAAAACTTTACTCCCATAGGATAGCAAACTCAGAAGAAATGGACAGATTCCTAGATGTGTACGAATTACCAAGGTTGAGTCAAGAAGATATCAAATTTCTGAAGAACCCAATATCAATTAAAGACATTGAAAACGTGATTAAAAACCTACTGACAAAGAAAAGCTCAGGCCCTGATGGATTCACAGCAGGGTTTTACAAGAAATTCAGAGAAGATTTAATAGCAACCATCCTCAAACTCTTCAATGAAATTGAAAGGGAAGCAATTCTCCCTAACTCATTTCTGGAGGCAAGCATCATACTCATACCAAAACCAGAGAAAGACCCAACCAAGAAAGACAACTACAGACCAATCTCCCTAATGAATATAGGTGCAAAGGTACTCAATAAGACACTAGCAAATAGAATGCAGCAAATTATCAAGAAAATCATACACCATGACCAAGTCAGATTCATTCCAAGAATACAGGGTTGTTTCAATATTCACAAATGTATAAATGTTATACACCATATCAATGGAGCCGAAGACAGAAACCACATGATCATCTCAATAAATGCAGAAAAAGCTTTTGACAAGGTCCAACATGCATTTATGATAAAAACTCTACAGAAACTAGGAATAGATGGTCTTTACTTTAACCTGATCAAATCCATCTATGACAGTCCAACAGCCAACATCATTCTAAATGGACAAAAACTGAAAGGATTAACTTTAACATCAGGAAAAAGACAAGGATGTCCACTCTCACCACTCTTATTCAATATAGTTCTGGAACTACTAGCCAGAGCAATTAGACAGGAGAGAGAAATAAAAGGAATAAGATAGGAAAGGAAGAAGTAAATCTATCATTATTTGCTGATGACATGATACATTACATGGAGGACCCCAAAAACTTCACAAGAAGACTCCTTGAATTAATCAACAAATTCAGCAGTGTAGCTGGATACACAGTCAACACCCAAAAATGAATAGCATTCTTATACACAAACAGCAAACAGACTGAAAGAGAAATTAAGGAAACCATACCTTTCACAATAACTTCCAAGAAATAGAAATATTTAGGAATCAATCTAACAAAAGAAGTAAAAGACCTATTGAATGAAAACTACGGTAGTCTGAAAAAAGAGTTTGAAGAAGATTTCAGTAAATGGAAAAATATTCCTTGCTCATGGATAGGAAGAACCAACATTGTGAAAATGGCCATACTCCCAAAACTGCTGTACAGATTCAATGCAATTCCCATTAAAGTACCATTAGCATACCTCATAGATCTCGAGAAACCATGCCTTAAATTCATCTGCAAGCAGAAGAGAACCAGAATAGCAAAAGCAATCCTGAGCAACAATGATAAATCAGGTGGAATCACAAATCCTTGACCTGAAATTATACTACAAAGCTTCGGTCATAAAATCAACATTGTTGTGGGTAAAAAAAAGACCTAAGGATCAATGGAACAGACTGGAAGAAACAGCCACGACCACAAACACACTCAGCCACCTAATTTTTGATAAAGGGGCCAAATAAACTCATTGGTAGAACGATAGCCTGTTTAATTAATGGTGCTGGAAAAATTGGCTTGCTGCCTGCCAAAGACCAAAAATAGATCCAAGTCTATCACCATGCACCAAACCCAAGTCAAAATGGTTCACAGATCTCAATATTAAAACAGAAACACTAAATCTATTGGAAGAGAAAGTAGGTAAAAACCTTGAAGACATAGGGGTAGGCAGAGAGTTTATGAACAAAAACCAAATTGCACGTGAAACACTTGAAAGAATCAAGATCTCATCCTACTGAAAAGTTTCTGCACATCTAAAGCAATCACCAGCAGAGTAAAAAGAAAACCCAGAAACTTGGAAAAAATTTTAGCTGACTGTCCCTCAGACAAAGGACTTCTATCTAGAACATATAAAGAATTAAAAAATATCATCCCCCCCAAATTCAAAGACCCAATCCAAAAATGGGCAGCTGAGATGAATACACACTT
>NW_004955473.1:3851780-4004738 GCF_000276665.1 Chinchilla lanigera | reverse complement strand
CAACCCAAATGTCCATCCACCACGGATTGGATAAGAAAATTGTGGTACTTTTATATAATGGAATATTACTCAGCTATAAAGAAAGATAAACTCGAGGCCTTTATAGGTAAATGGTCACAACTAGAGACCATACTCATAAGTGAAATAAATCAGACCTGCATTTGCAATCACTGCATTGTTTCACTAGTGTAAAACCTGAAAGAGTGAATTGAAACAAGGAGGTATGCTAGACATTTTGAAATGATAGGAAAACATTCAAGGGTAAAGGGCAACTGGGATGTGGGAAAAGAAAAGGGAAAGAAGGAGAAATTGTGTGTGTATGTATACACAGGATAGTTAACGTAGTTGTTCTACTGTCTTCTATTTCTGTGCTGAAAGAAACTGTCAGTGAATCCCTGATTGATCAATATTGCATGTCTCTATCTGTTTTAATGGGAATCCACTTTGAAGATATCAATATGTAATACAACAAGCATTGTTAATTCCCTACCACTTTGTAACTGTGTATTGTCTGTACTGTTCTTTTGCTATTTTGTAAAATGTTGTCTGCCTGTTAATGCTTTCCTCCTTTTAGTTTTAAAATAAAAAAAAACAAAAACAAAAAAAGACAACACTATGCAGTACATTAATAATTATCAATTTCTTATTATTCTTTGAAACTCTGTATCATTGTTTTTATTTCTTTTTTGTCTTTCTTTAAAATAAAAATTTAAAAAATGTAAGAAAAAGAAGTTACAAATGACTGGCTTCCACTGTCACAGACTGATTCAGTAGATCATCTGGCTGAGGCCCAAGAATTTGCATTTGCAACAAGTTCTTGGGGGCTGCTGGTATTTCTGTCAGCATTGGTTAGGTTTGCTTGTTCTTTGGTATACTCTTGTTCTGCCTTTTTTACTCATCCTGATGTCAGCAAAATGTATCCATGTCATTAAGTATCACAGTAGTTCATTTTCATTTTCTATTTTTGACTGTATTTTAGTGATTCAGTATATGAATATATGACATTTTATTTATTCATTCTACTGTAAGATATTTGAGTTATTTCTAGTTACAGACTATTATGAGTAATGGTACTGCTGTGAACCTTTTTGTACCTGTTTTGTTGATGGACATCTGCATTCATTTTTTAGACAGCTATGTACAGGGAACATCTTTTAAGGGTCTTATAGGCCACAGGAAAGAGATTGGAGTTTATTCTAAGCACAGTAGGAATCAGATAAAGGTTTTTTTAAAATTTTATTTTTATTATTACATATTTGTAGTACATAATACATTTCTTGTGGAGAGTTGGTACATGTACATAATACATATTTTTATATTTTATTAAAATTACTTAAATCACAGTTTTTTCGCACTAAATTTTGAAAACTACACAATTGACAAACTTAATGTATATGATTCAGTGGATTTTTAGTGTATTTATAGAGTTGTACAACCAAGACCACAACCAAATTTAGACCCTTTTTTTGTGCCGGAACAAAACACTCTACCTATTAGCTATCACCTGCCAACCCATCTCTGCTAAATCAAGGCAACCATTGAGCTACTCTCTGTCTTCATAGACTTTCTTGTTCTGGAGATTCATTTTTCTCCCTTCAAAATAGACCATATTCACAGCAAAAATAAAGACCTTAACATACCCAAAGAAGTGGAAATCCTGCAAAGTGAGCTCTCACACTATATTGGAGTAAAACTAGAAATGAACAGCAGAAACATACTTAGAACATACTAACTTTTTCTCTCACCTTTTTCCTATTATTTGTCTTTTATTTTGTACTCTATTTATATATTAATTTTTTTATATAAGGTAAGTCATGTAATGTTCAAGCTTGCTTGTCTGATTTACTTCACTTAACATTATTCTCTCAAGGTGCATCCATTTTCTTACAAATGTGTCATTTATCTCTCTTTACATCAGAGTAATACTCCATTATGCACAGACACCACATTTTCTTTATCCATTCTTTTGTTGATGGGCCTATATAGGCGTTTACATAATTTACCTATGATGAATTGTGCTGCTGTAAACATATGTATATATACATCCCTGTGGTATGTTTTTAACTCTGTGGAAGATGCCTAAAAACGTAGAGCTGGGCCAAATGGTATTTCTATTTCTACTTTTATGAGGAATCTGCATACTGATTTCCATGGTGGTTTTATCAGTTTATATTCTCACCCACAATGAAGAGGGTTCCTTTCTCTCCATAGCCTTGCTAGCATTTTATTTTGTTTTGTTTTTTCTTTCTGTCTTTTTGAGACGGGGTTTCACTATGCAGTTCAGGCTGGCCTTTAACTCACTTTGTAGTCCAGGCTTGCCACAAACTAGCAGTGATTCTCCTGCCTCAGCCTCCTAAGTGCTAGGATTGCAGGTGCGTCTCACCACACCCAGCTGCCAGCATTTGTTAGTGGTTGATTTTTTTGATGATAGTCATTCTTTCTGGGGTGAGATGGAATTTTAATATTGTTTTAATTTGCATGTCTCTAATAGCCAGGTATTTTGAACATGTTTTTCATGTGTTTATTGGCCATTTGTATTTCTTCATCTGAGACGTCTCTATTTATTACAGCTGCCCATTTTTTGTTTTGGTGTTTAAATTTGGGGGAGTCTAATTTTATTGAGTTCTTTATATAATTTAGATTATAGTCCTTTGTCTGCAGAGTAGCTGGAAATTTTTCCTCCATTCTATAGGGTGTCTCTTCACTCTGTTGGTGGTTTCTCTTGCTGCAAAAAAGCTTTTTAATTTAATGTGATCCCATTTGTTGATTCTTGGCAACTCGGGTTTTATTCAGCAAGTCTTTGCCTATACTATGTCTTTAAGAGTTTTACCTGTTTTATCTTCCAGCAGATTGTTTCTTTTGTAATATTGAGATCTTTGATTCATTTTGATTTTAGTTCACAGTATGGTGAGAGATATAGGCCTAAGTTCAACTTTCAGCATGTGGATAGCCAGTTTCCCCAGCACCATTTTTTAGAGGGTTATCTTTCCTCCAGTGATGGGATTTAGCCCCGTTGTCAAAGATGGTGTAACCAAATATGCCTGGAGTTGTTTCTGTATATTTTATTCTGTTCCACTGATCTACAAGTCTGTTTTTTTCCCCCTCATGTTGTGGTCACTGCAACTTTGCAGTGTAACTTGAGGTCTGGGATTGTGATGCCCCCTGCCTTGCCCTTGTTGTTCAGAATTGCTTTTGCTATTTTAGGTACATAATATATCTCAATTCTTTTTTCACCCCTTTTTCCTTCCTTGCCTTCCTTCCCCTATCTCTTGATCCCCTTCCTTTTTGTGTACATATTTGCAGTGCGTAATAATTACATTCCTTGTATGGAGCATGTACATGCACATAACACATCTTAATTCCTTTTTTCATCTGTTTTCCCTCCTCTCCTCCTCTTCCCTCTATCTCTTAGTTCCCTCCCCTTTTGCTAAAGATCTATCTCCATATTTCCTATTACCTATATTTCATGTTTTGGGTTTCTTATACATTAGAAAAACTATTCAATATTTAAGCTTGTGTGTCAGATTAATTTTTAAACTTACAGTCTCAAAATGAACTCACTCACCTACAAATGATTCAAGTTTATCCTTCTTTATGGCAAAGTAATATTCCAAAATTTACATTGTGTGTAAATACCATGTTTTCTTTATCCATTAATTTGTTGATGTGCATATAGGCCACTTCCAAGATCTAGTTACTATGACTTATGTTGCTATAAACATCAGTATGCATACATCACTGTAATATGATGTCTTTAACTTGAGTGACAGTATGATTTGCTTTTGGCTAATGCATAGAGCAATGTTTCTCATCCTTGCCCGCACATTACAGTCACCTGAGAAGTTTTGAAAATACTGATTCCTGAGTCTTACTTCCTTAGATTCTGCTGGATTTGGCTTGGAGGTTAGCCTGAGACTTGGGAGTGAAAACAGTAATAACTGGACAGATTTGAGACACATTTTGAGTGTGGAACATACTGGCTTTGGAGAATTTCTATGGACTCTAAAAAGCAAGAAGCAAAAGATGTGGCCCAGTGTCTCACTTGGGACTTAGCATAGATGATTGCACCATTCACTGAAATGCAGAGCACTGAAGGAAGAACAATAGGATGGGATGGCACTGTAAGTTCACTTGTGGCTATGTTGAGTTTATGATGAATGAATATTCTAGGAGGTAGAATGGATTACATAACAGACTGGACATGGTAAGGGGAAAGGGAGAAGAGTCACGAGCAGATTTCCTCCTCTATGTCCCATATTTTAGTCTTTCCATGTCTTTTATCTTGGTCACTTCCATTTCTACAGTTTTGGTCCCATCACTGGCTGGGTGTCAATAGGTTGATCACATAAGCTTCTTCCTGTAAATGTGTTAGTTTGCTCCATTTCATATTCCCTTCTGATGCCATTACCTGGCTAAACTACACCCACTGTGTAGAACCTCAGACTAATTCCTCTGCTGGGTAGTTTAAGCACTTGTGGCTGATTGATGGGAAAAGGTTGAATGAAGTTGTGCTAGAATTTTGTCCCTTCAACTTCAACCAGATGCAAATAGCCTGATCAAGACAACATGGGACAAGCCCTGACTCCCTTTAGGAAAAATGCAGGCCCTGAGATAGGAGTTTTCTACCCACTGTCTCATTTAATATCCCAAACCATTTTGCTTGTTATTTTCCTGTTCTACATCTATAGAAACTGAGGGCCAGAGAAGTTAAGCAATTCATTTAGGCTGATCCAACTAGTCAGATGCAAAACTTGAAATGTGTGTGTTGTGAGTGCTTAGAGAATTTCATTCATTCATTCATTCATTCATTCATTCATTCATTGTCATCACACACACAAGAGTGAATGCCTCTGGGAGTCCAGGGGATCCTGCATAGACTCTTTCTAAGAAGCATCAGCGATCTCGTAGAAAAAATGATATTGGCTGATGGATGGAGTAGGGCTTCTATTTGTGAATCCATCTTGAGTCCTATTTTATAGTAATCTGAAACCACACCTGTCTGTAAAACAGATATAAAGAACTGAAAGAACAATTAAAGTGCAAGGGAGCTCATTCCAAAGGTAGGGAAACAGGAGAGAGGGCGGCCAGGAAGTTTGCCCAAAGTCAAAAAGCAAATCAGGGACAAAATCAGGGTAAGCCTCAGCTGCTTGAGGCTTGATTACCTCCATTCTGGAGTTCGGAGAGTCTTCTGAGCAGCACTTTGAGTCTCCAGTCTACCCTCACAGCCTGTTGCAACACAGTAGGAAAGAGCTGATGTGTTCACGGTGTGTGAGCAGTACGTGTCCAAGAGCACACGTGTCTGGGAGCAGGCACGTTTTAAAGGAATTGCTAAAGGGTATAGAGAGCAGAAAGCATCCCAAGGCTACAGCAGATGATTCTGCCCAGAACCGCTGCAGTCACTTCCTGCCCAGTGCTAGCTCCCTGTGCCAGCCAGCTCCACAGCTCTCAGCTCGGGGCTGGAAAAAGACATAGGACAGGGCTCTTTAATGAGAACATTTGGGAACCTGGGAAAGGTTAATGATCTGCAGCCTCGACCATCCGTCAGCTGCCCAGCCAGAGACAGTAAACACTGTTACTCATCTAATTAGCAGGAAAGGCTGGGCAGGGGCTGAAGATGGGGCCTTAGGGATGACAGACTAAGTGTCCACCCACTTAGGGCTGCTAAGGGAGGCTACCAGAGGGCCCAGGGCTCCATTCTGGAAGGCATTTGGGAAGGGGCTCATGCCCAGCTCATCCCTGCAGCTCTGGCTGTGGGCTGGGGTGAAGACATGGAAGGGCACGGACATTTATTGAGGTCCTCCTTTGTGCCAGGCACTGTGTTAGTAAATTTTACTTGTGTCATCCTGCTTTGTCTGGCAAACAGCATTATAAGGGTCTCATATTTATTAAGCATCTGCTGTATGTCACTGTACATATATTATCATGTTTTTAAGGATCTCAGGAAATAGTTGGTATTTTCTGCTTCATAGGAGAGAAAATTGAGAATTACAGAGCATAAGTGGTTTGTTGGCTGATTTATTCAATGCATGTGCATTACATGCTCACTCTGTGCCAGACACTGTGCTAGGCACTGGAGATGTAAGGGAAAAAGGGACATATACTTTGTCCTCCGGAGCCTACTGGCTAATGGGGGAGATGAGCATTAAACATGAGATTGCACTATTAGTAAGCAGCAAGACTATGATCAAGATCTGGTGTAGGGAAAAAGCTGTAGGAAGGATGGTGAGGGGGCTGAGGGGAGAGGTGCTGTGGGCATCAGACTAGTATATGTCATTGCCAGCCTAGTGTGTTTCCAGGGGCCCAGGCCCCAGGCAAATGATGTCATGATTATTGGAGGGAGAGACAGGGAGACCTCTCCATTATATGTGCTCATCTGATTCTGGGAGGCTGTTTTACTTTACACTTGCCATGAATGATCCCAGCTTCAAAGAGCAGGTAGTGGAATTAAGAGTAGATTTGTAATTGCTGAACAGTCAATGGGGAGGGCTATGGCAAGGGAATGGGTACTCTTTGAGCACCTGGTATAGTATATGCCCAACGGTGCTCCAAGTCCTGGGAGAATGTGCCTGGCATCAGTTAAAGACCCAGTATTTTTTTCCAGGAAGGCCTTAACCTAGGATGAAAATGAAATTTGTTTTTGTGGCTCAATTAAAGAAAAAGTGAGTTAAGAGCTCCACAGTGTAGTTCTGGTTGGTCAGTTCAGAAGCCTGGGATTCTTTGAGAGCTTCCTGGAGGAGAGAGGAAGAGAAGCAAGAGGGGAAGTAGTAGATGAATAAAAGAACACAAAAGTGGGAAAGAGGAGAGAGAGAGAGAACAAACATGGGGACGTGAGGGAGAGAAAAGAAGGACGAGGAAGGAGAGGGAGAGGGGAGGGACAGGAACAGAGGAGGTAGAGAAGGTAGACAGAGGTGGCAAAACAGGAAAATAAGGCGAGTAAAGAGGCACAGACAGTGGGACAGAGAACAGGGCACCGTGTGACCAACAAAATGGGAAGGGAGTGAGAAGAAAACGGGCAAGGCAGAGGGTCTGTAGCTCCATGGGAGACTTCATCCAGTTTGAGGCCCTACAGATGCTGGACTCAGGCTTCAAACAGGTTCCTGCATCCCATTAAAGACTGCTCTTTGCATTCATAATGGGCCCAGTCTTCTGGGCAACTGAAGGGTATAGATATGTGTTTGTGTACGTGTGTGTGTTTGTGTACGTGTGTGTGTGTGTGTGTGTGTAGGGCTGACAGAACTAAGTACAAAGGCACGTGTATACTGCTTCCTGCCGAAGTTGACTGTAAGCCATCTGGTAAAGGGAACCTTCTTTTTCCACTAAATGATATCTTCATGTCACTTAGGAAAGGCTTCCATTGAGAAATGAGTTTCTCTAATTTGAACCATAAGAAAATATTGCCCTCAAGCTAGGGCTATCAGAAGACCTAGGCTTGCATGTACACCCTAATCAGGATTTAGCCACTTACTAGCTCTGTGACCTTGAGCTATTTCATCAACTTCTCTGGGTCTCAATTTTCTCCCCAATGATGAAGTGGTTGTATGTAGTCCTTGGCCACTTTCCCACTTGAGCACGTACGAGAAACAGGTGTAGCCAGGGCCCCCGAGGAAATCTATCCTGATGACCTTTAATTTGAAAGGGGAAGGGGAGGAGAGAGGATCAACAGATCAGATCAGAAGGCAGTGGAGAACGAGGCAGGGGTATAAATAAAGTAATGTCTAAGGGAGCTGACCGACTGAAATGGAATGGGCCCCTGGAAATTCAGCCCTCAGCCTGGTTCTCTTGGCCCAATTGGCTGGCTCCAGGGAGGGCACCTCCACTTTTCACACCAGCTTCTCTTGGCTCCTGTTTTTCTCCTGCGTGCCTTCCATTGCCTTTCTCCTCATCACTTAGTAGGGCTGATGTACTCCTCTCTGCGTTAGGGAAAAAGCAACCATGCCATGTTTTTATCCCTGGTGGGAAGTTTCAGTTCTATGCAACACAATACACCAGTGTCCCAGACCCCACATGAAATGCCAGGGTTAATGGGGCTTCCAACTTAGAAAGCAGCACGCATGTTGGCGGGAGGGGAGACAGAGCAAAAGGGCTGATAATGGGGTTCTTCAGGCCAATTGTGTGTACCTTAGGGAAAAGTGGCCAAGCATAAATAGGCAAAGTTAATTCCTTGTCCTTTAAATCCAACCCCTGTGGCCCAGACCAGACTGCATTATTGTGACTGGATTGCTTTAATAGTCTCTTCCTAGGTCTCTTTGCCTCCAGCTTCTTGCTCTGCTCCATTCACAAATCATTCACCTTTATCTTTCTATCTCTCTCTTTTTTCTTTTTTTTTTTTTTTTTTTTGGTCTTTTTGAGACATGGTCTCGTTATGCAGTTCAGGCTGGCCTTGAGCTCACTTTGTAGCCCAGGCTGGCCTTGAACTCGCAACAATCCTCCTGCCTCAGCCTCCCGAGTGCTGGGATTATAGGCATGAGCCACCATGCCCGGCTACCCGTCTATATCTCAACATTGATCAGGTATGTCTTCCACTTGACTGTGAGTTATGTGAAAGAAGGTGTTGAGTCATCTTTTTAATTGTCTAATTCTCTTTGCCAAGCACTATGTTTTTCATAAAGGAGGTGTTCAATAATGTTTGATAGATGAATCAGTGAGTGGATCAATACCACGACGTGGTCACTGTGTTTGTCATTGCATGGTGGTTCTCCCATGTTCTCCGATAGTCCACAGTGTGAGCTGCTATCAAAGGATTTCTCTTACAATTTGTAACTTTGTATTAGTCTGGGAGTTCCATGAGGATAGGGACCTCCTCTGTCATGTTTACTTTCCGTAACAGACTTTCTACTTGGCAACCTTTGTTGTGTTGAATGAACGCAAAAATTAATCTTGTACTTGGAATACATTTTCTTCTCCATCTCTGATTATGAATTTAACTGTTATTTATTGGTAACTTACTATGTACAAAGCATTGTTCAGGGCATTAGAAATTTAGCAGCCAACAAGACAAACAAAACTTCCTGCTTTGATTTAGCTTACATTCTAGAAGGGGAGACAGTCAATCAATCGATATATTTATATACTCAAATGTCAGGTAGTGATAAGCACTAAGAAGAAAATTAAAACAGAGCAGAGGAGCAGAGAGTGGTGGAGGGAATCCCTGTTTTACCTGAAGACTTCAGGGAGGATCGCTCAAGAGGTGACGTGACTAAGACTTGAATGGGCTAAGTGATGAAGCATTCCAGGCAGCAGGCACCAGGAGTCTGAGGCAGGAATGTGCAAGGCAAGTTTCCAGAATGGTGAGGAGACCAGTGCAGCTAAGGTACAGCGGGCAAGCAGAGCAGGAGACAGGATCAGAAAGGGAGGCCATAAGGATGGGTTGTGGAGGGTTGTGGGGGCCGTAAGGAAGAGCTGAAAAACATTTCTAAAAAGTCACCGAAAGATTTTTAAGCAGGCATGTACAACAATTTTTTTCTTCTTTTAATAGATCTGTGAACCTTGATGGAGAAAGTCCTAGATGAGAGACTGGAAGGCGAGAACCCAGTTAGACAGCTAGTGCAATAGGCCAAGGGACAAATCACAGCTCAGTCCACAGTGTTAGTAACTGCAAGTGAGGAAGGCATGGTTGGATCAGGATATAATTTGAATACAGAACCAAGAGACCTGTAGATAGTTTCACTTGGCAGGAGGGAAAGACTGAGAGGAATCTAAGATGATTTTGAGGATTTTATGCAACCCAAGTCTCATTTTTGATGGCTTAGTTGAAAGCCACCTCCTCTGAAAAGCCTTCCCTAATCTCCCCTACCTTCTGCCTCATGTATCTCTCCCTGGATGCCCAGTACACATTGCAGCTTTTTGATGCTAATGACACATTCCACCCGCTATGGAGCAAAGCTACTTCTGCGCAGGTTATCTTTGCATTTTTCACCAGATGCAGTGCATGACTTGTGCAGAAGAGTTGACCATAAAGCACTGATGAGATTGAATAGATTAACTAAACTGATGCTGTTTATTATTGCTTCCAGTGCATGGTGGCAAACTCTCCAATCATTAGAAGGTAAACAGAAGAACTATTTCAACATCATCAGCTTTTAATTACTTGATAGATGCCTCTGTTTGAATTATTGACATCATGAGGATTAAAATGTGGTTTCTTGATTAAAAGGGAGCTCATGTGTTGAGTGAGGGATGAGGAGAGTGCTGGAGGGTGGTATAGTTGGTGAATCCTCTTCTCTTGGCTCAGGTTTAGCTGGGAAAGTGGTGGCAAAAATGAAAATCTCTAGAGCAGATCCCAACTGTCCCTGCTGAATGTAGCAGAAGTGAGATGAGGCAGGAGTTTGGGAAGCATGGGAGTTGAAGCACATGGACCTGGGTTCGCATTTCAGCTTCACTATTTATGACATCTGCACTTAGGAGGAAAGTATTAGTTTTAGCTCTTTCATTTGCTTATATACAAAAACTACAAAATGCCAAGTGTACAAGTAGGTGAATTTTTACAGATACTCACACTTGTACCCATTTGCTAGATGAGAATATTAAGCACTTCCAGCATCTCAGGAGGCTCCGTCATCCCCCTTTCTGGAAAAGTAGCTGTCATTATATCCTCTATTATCGTGGAGCAGTTTTCCTGTTCTAATCTTCATGTAAATGGGATTATGCAGAATACATTCTTTTATGTCTGGATTCTTTCTGAGCAAGTACTTTAAACTGATTAAGCCTCAGTTTCCTTATCTTTTCCTTATCTATTCCTTCCTTCCTTCCTCCCTTCCTTCCTTTCTTCCCTTCTAAGTTCCTAGAGCTGTGTTAAACACTATTGGAGTATAAGGGAATTATGAAAGGGAATTCATATCCTTAAGGAGATAATAACCTAGTTAGGGAGAGAAGAAAGTAAAGTGGCTGGTAAGTGGTGAAAGACAGTATGAAATGTGATAATACTAACACAATGAATATAATAATATCAATTACTATTCACACTGCTGAGTGGAGAGGAGATAGGGTATATAGTGAAATGGCTAAATGTACAAGTTTTGCAGTTTTTGTACTTTGGTTCTAGTCCCAGTCTTTCCACTTACCAGCTGTGCAACCTTGAGGATGTCACATAATGTCTCTAAGAATAAGTTTCTTTATATGTAAAATGGCACTAATACTCTTATCCACCTCAGGGGATTGCCAAAAACGCTGAATGCAACAACATACGTACCATGCCTGGCACAGCACCTGGAACACACTATATAATGGGCTGATGGTATTTGCTGAAGTTTTCTTTTGCTGTTCTGTGATACTAGGATTCACTGAGATCCAGAAGCACCAGTCAAACAGAATTAGCTAAGTGGCTTGCAGTGCCTCCCTACTACAGCCAAACAGGTAGCCGAGCTTCCCAGGTAACAGTTGATACTCAGGAACTACTTCCTCACTTAACCCTCCGCCCTGCTTGGGCAGATACCCAGGGCAATCCCAGAGATCTTCCAGCCTAGGACTCTGCTTCTGCCACCGCCCCCCTACAAACTTTCTCTTTTCTTGTTCATCAGGCTTAATTTTCAGTGACCTAGAAATTTCTAGACTTTCCTCTCAATTTTGCTTCAAATCTCCAACTGCTCTAAAAATTGTGTTTATTTTTAGAAGTTTTTTGTACTACTTGGAGACAAGAGTGCCATTCCAGGGCCAGGCTACCATGGCATCTGCCTGAGTTCTGCGCCTGGTCTCAGCTAACAGCCTAGGTCACTCCAGCCTTCCCCGTTATCAGCACCCCTCACCACAGTGGTACATTTGCTAAAATTGATGAACTTCCACTGACATATCATTATCATTATAATTCCACAATTTACATTAGGCTCACTGCTGGTGTTGTATACCTATGGGCTTGGACATTATACAAATGTATGATGGCATGTATCTAGTATCATAATATTATACAGAATAATTCAACTGCCCTAAAATTAGCTGTGCTCCTCCTTACATTTCTCCTTCCCCCAAGCCTGTGCCAAGCACAAATGCTTTTTACTGGATCTATAGTTTGTCTGAAAAGTGCAATTTTTCACAGCTCTTCTGAAGCCAGTATTTAGAGACCCAAATTTTTTAAACATTGTTCATCAACACATTGTTTTGAGGAAACATTTTCAAAACAGTTTTATGCATTCTGCTTTCCACTGTTCAAAATGTTTTTTTAAAACAAACTTAAAACTCAACATTCTTGAAAATATTTTTCAAATTGAAATGAATGTCTGAAAAGCTTCTTGCAGATATGATGATTACTGAGATGATTCAGCCCCAATGAATATTTTCTCTAGTGGTATTCTGATGATTGTATTTTTAGGACTTGATTTAGCTAGATTATTTTTTCAAAAACATATTTATTTTCCATCTTCAGACTCAGCCAAGAAACCAGGAAAATTTGAAACCTTAAAGCTTCAACATAAAACATATGTTAAATAAATGAATCATCTTTTCAGTTTTGTTTCGGCTGCCAGGAAACTCAGAGCTACATTAGATAGAGGTAACTTTTTCACCCTCGGTTCCTCCTTTCTCTATAAAATTTTTCTATCCACTCTTTTATCTGCTTTATTTCTCTGCATTTTGATGTTAATCTGTTTCCAATCTATTTCCAATTGAGATGGAGCTACTAGTGACATATAAGACATAAGTATTTCAAATATCTACAAATAAAAAATCTACTCAGTAGAAAATGAGAAAAATATTTGAACCAGTATCTCACCAAATAGGACATCTGTATCTGTAAAAATACGCCCAATTTCAGTAATACTCACAAACCCAAATTTGAAAACCAAAGAGCTGTTGCTTAACACACATTCAAATGGCAAAATTAGAAAGTTAGATAATATTATGAGGTGGTGATGATATGGGGAGTGAAATATTCTCATGTACTGCTGGCTGGAGCATAAACTGGTTGAGCAAATCTGGAGTGCAATCTGGAGAAGCTTAATGAAATTAATTATGCATGTCTTATGAATCACTTTATAACTCTGGAACTGATCCATTAAAGATCCATGCTATGATGCTTATGGAATTATTGATTGTGATAGCAATGAAAGTTACCTACATATCAATCACTAGGGGATTTATAAGTAAAATGTAACATATGCACATACTAAGCATGCTACTGAGTGTTAATACTGTAGATACATGTCTTGGTCAGCTCTGCCTGCCATAATAAAATACCATAGTCTGGGTAGTCTAAATGATAGAAATAAAACTTTCTAACTCTGAAAGCCAGAAGTCCAAGATGAGGGTACCAGCTTGGTTGTGTTATTGAGATGCCTCTCTTCGAATAAGGACACTAATTCCATCAGGAGGGCTCCATCCTCATGACTCGTCTAACCCTAATTACTTCCCAAAGGCCCCTCTCCAATTCTTCTCCAACTGCAGTCATATTGGGAGTTAAGGTTTCACCTTATGAGGGACATGTATGTTCAATCCATATTTTGCCCAATATCTCCCAAATTCATTCCTTCTCATATGCAAAATATATTCATTTCAAACTAACATCCCCCAAAGTCTTAACTCATTCTATCATCAACTCTAAAGACATATATTCAAAGTATCATCTAAATTACAGTGATGCATGATTATAGCAGCACAATTCATGATAGCTGAATCTTGTAAGCAGCCTATACGTACATCAATAGATTAACTGATAAATAAAATAAGGTATTTACACATAATGGAGTATTACTCTCCCATAAAGAAAGATAAACTTAAGTCATTTTTAGGAAAAGAGATGCCCTTTGAGACCATATTAGTGAAATGAGTCAGACACACAAGCTGAAATATTGCATTGCTTTTCTTATATGAGGAACCCAAAATATAAATAAAAGGTAATGTAAAAGATGGATAACAGGAAATCAGGAGATAGACCTTTCTCAAATGAGAAGCAGATCAAGAGATGGAGGGAAGGGGTGGGGAAGGAGGGGAAGGAAAGGGATGAAAAAAGAAATTAACGTATAATGTAATCATTCTATACTGCAAGCATGTGCCAATAAAAAATAAAATAAGTTCGATATGAGTGAAACTCACAGAGCACAATTCATCCTGAGGCTAATTTCTCTCCACCTGCAAACCTATGAAACTAGAAACACATGGCTTCCAAGGGTGAAGACTAGCATGGGTTAGGCATTCCCACTCTCGGGGGAGAAATAGGAAGAAAGGGGTGACTGGACCCAAGCAAGTTCAAAACTTAGTAGAGCATTAATATTTCTTCACTTATTTTTTGTTAGGGCATGTTTGCAGCACATAATGTTTACACTTCTTGTGTGGAGTGGGTGTGTGCACACAACACGTCTCAATTCCTTTTTTCATCCCCACCCCCGCAATAATCCTCTTTGAGTCGAAGCTCTGCCCACTGGACTCCCTGAAGTTATGATTCACTCCCAATGTCCTGCCCGCTGGAGATCATGCCCTAAAGGATCTGCTAGGGTGGGGACCTTGTCTCCAGTATTTCAGGTACCCTTTCCCTCAAACTTTTTTTTTTTTTTTTTTTTTTGTTTTTTCTCCGGTACCGGGAACCGAACTCACGACCTTGCGCTTGCCAGGCAGGCGCTTTTGCCGCTGAGCTAAATCCCCAGCCCCCTCCCTCAAACTTTGGCAGGGAAGTTCCACCCCCAAGGCTTTGGGGGACAAGACATTTGTAGTGATGAAACCAAGGCAATGGCAACACCTTCTGAAAGTGAGGTGGTAGCAGTGATGACCTCTGAATTGCCTCTACGCTAAGCCTTCCCTTTTTTGGAAGAATTATGTATGTTTGCAGTTGGATGGCCTTATGTACCATCCTGTAGCATTCAAGAAGGCTGACAGCCTTCCTTCGTTCCAATCTGCATCCTCTGCTTCCTTTAGTCCAAACTGGCAGGGCCTCTGCTGGTATAACTGCGTCTCAATTACTGCCATCTGTTGACAAGACTGATTAGGCCCATGAGTCACACTCATGGTGTTTTATCATTATTCACGCACACCCTCAGTGTTCTCTTCAGAACAAGTTTTCTTATTTTTGCAATATAGATAGCCTGATAATTTCCCAAATCTCCCAGTTCTAGTTCCTTTTTGCTTAACATTTCCTTCAATTCACCTTTCTCCTTTCACATTTTACTATAGAC
The DNA here is from genome assembly GCF_000276665.1 of Chinchilla lanigera. Taxonomy (NCBI): domain Eukaryota; kingdom Metazoa; phylum Chordata; class Mammalia; order Rodentia; family Chinchillidae; genus Chinchilla; species Chinchilla lanigera. Next base: position 3,989,646 of record NW_004955473.1, on the reverse strand, counting down.
AGTCAGGAAGAACAAAGCCAATCCTCTAACACTGGCTAGAAATATTCTCAAGTAAGTATACAATTCACACTTGCAAGTCTACCTTCTGCAAAACACCAGGACATAGTTCAGTAAAGTCTTTTGCCACTTTAAAGAAATGACTGTATTTTCTACAGTTTCCAGTACATATTCCTTACCTCAGTCTGAGACTAACCAGAATTGCCCTTAAAGCGTGTATTTCTAGCATGCACCTCAAAACTCTTTCAGACTCCACCCCTTACTCATTCCAAAGCTGCTTCTATAATTCTGGGTATTTCTCCCAGCAATACCACACCTGACCTGATTTAGTCATGTTGGAGCTTCCACAAGTCAAGCCAGATGGGCTTCAACATTTGAATTTGAGCGGGACAAACATTCAATTCATGAAATGCACCTACACCAATATGAATACATATTTTAAACTAGACAGTGTTGAATAAAAGAATAATAAAGGAAGTTTCATAGTACAATATGGTTTATACAGAAAACCTATAAAATGTTAATATCATATATATCTAAATAAATATAGGAATAATTGGTCCAAAAGATATTCATTAAATACATTAGGATGAATATCTATGGGGGCAGAAGAGAAAAGAGGTTGGAGGTACGAGTGAAGATAACAAATAAAATTATTTTAAATAGGTAGTGGCACACACTTGTAATTCCAACACTCTGAGGCGGGAGGATTGTGAGTTCAAGCTCAGCCTAGACAACCTAGCGAGACCCTGTCTCAAAATCAAAAATGAAAAAGGGCTGGGAATGTAGCTCAGTGTGAATGTCCTGGGTTCAGTACCTAGTACTGCAAAAGAAAGGAATGAATAGAAATCAAATTAAAATGAGAGTCCCAGTAATAAAGACTGTGAGCTACTAATGAAGGAATATAGTTAAGTTAAATCTATGAATCTTGAGGTTAATGACAAAATATTTATAAATATAAAGAGACCATTAATTGTGCTTTAATACTAGTTCTTATAAATAGATGACAAAACATTCTGGCTTTTAAAGTGTAGTCTTTTATTGATATGGTTTTTATTATACAAATGAAGAAAATTTCTGTGCCTACCTCAGAATCATGTGAAAAGTACGCACAGAGTCAAGATGACCTCGATGGAAATGAGGGGCGGGATTATAAAAATCAAGCCTTACTTGTATTTTGAGAATGAGAATGATGTGTACACTGGGGTATAATTTTTTCCCAAGACACTGCAACAGTTGGGTTTTGCATATAAGTAGGAAAATAACCTCTGCAGAGAAGCTTCTTAATTCACGCTCAGAGCAGCTAGCTCAAAAGAGCAGGTAAATGGTGCACACGGTGGATACTACTGGGGAGTAGGGGGAAAGTTAGAAAGAAGGGGAATTAGGAGTAGAAGTGAGAGGAAGGCGACACACTTACAAATGAGGGGTCATTTGTGGTAGAGGGAAAGTTCTTCCAAGAGGAGAATCAGGATGAATAAAAATGGCTCTGGATAAGAAGAGTCAGAGTAGAGGCTGTGGTGATGGGTGAAAACCTGGAAATTAGATTGAGAGGCTAGGGGGAGCAGACTTTTCTAAGTAGGAACCAAGCGAACATACTGCGACTCCTTCCTCAGTCTCCCATGGAGAGGCTCCCACCTGTCTGAGAGACGTCACCCTGATGACGCTTCTCTCTCCATCACACACACACATTCTATCTCTGAGATGCAGTGGACCAAGTGTTCATATCAATGCTTCCAAAAAACTAGCATAAGAGAAAAACAAAATTGGCTGCCCTGAAAACCACTGTTCCTCCAGTTTAATAACATTAGGATGAATCTTCTCAGTAGCAGTTTTCCCCACTAGATATGAGGGTATAAAGTGCATTTTTGAGTATTTTTTATACTCCTCTCTACCACTCTTGTGATGGTCATTTTGTGGACTCTTGGTCACTCTTCTCCTTACTCTAAGCACCTCAGCTCACAGGCGTCCCTGACTCTCCAAATCCTCTCTACTTGGAAAGCATAGAAGACCCATCCCATGCACTATGACCATGCATCTCTCTCTGCCCTTTTAACTCCCAGCACCTCGATCACCCCAGTCACTTGGCATTACTGGGCATGACTTCACGTCTAAATGACTCAACTCCAAAAATCTCCCTGAGCCTCAAATCTCCCAGCAATGGCTAGGTCCCAAGTCACCTGCTCTTTGGCTTCACTGAGGGGGCCAGTGCTCTAAGCCCTTCTTTTTCTCTTCACTTCTTCCTTTATCTAGCAAGGATACTGTTACATATTGACAATCGACTGCGTTTGCATCCCTGTGCACTCCAAATACCATATCTGCACTATTGTGTCTCAGGTCTAAGCACCCACAAACATCTGATTCCTCCAATCCCATAATAATTGATCATCATGGGAGGAAGGAGCAGCACCCTGCCCCCCAACTGGTGTTTCTAACAGGCAAAATTTGCAGCTCCAGCTGGCTCTCAGGCCATTCAGCAGTCCCTCTTTGCCCTAAGCCATGTCTTTCTCCCTCTCCCCTCAGGTGCATTCCAAGTTCCTTTATCACTCCACGGAATAAGAGTCCCTTCCTGTTCACCTTCTCTTAACTTCCCAACGATTACTTGGATTCCTACTTCCCAACAGACATTGAAACCACCTGCAACTCCTTGTCCCCAAATCTACAAATGTCTCTTAGCTTCAACAGTTCTTACTTTAAATTCTTCCTGAGGTTTCAGAAGAACTGGCCCTCATCTTCTAGTTTCCCCATTCTTTTGTTATTTTTTATTTTTTTTTCTATTTTCCCCATTCTTTTTTGTGTCTCTTTATCTAGCCCTACCACCCCACCATCTTACTTACAATGTTGCTCGTACTATTATCTGTTTTCTTTTCAAAATCTTTATCTCTTCCCTCCCTACTTGCTCTCTTAGTTCAGGTTATCCATGTGCTCGACTGTTGTTCTCCTTTAGAAATCTTTCCTCAATATTGCTACTATCTTCATCTATTGTTAAAGCTGTCCCCATCTTTTAAGTTTTAAAAATTAATGGTCTGTCTCTGCTCCCTTGCACCCTATTCTCTTCTCAGCCCGATGTAATCTGGCTTTGAATTATACCATTTCATTACTGTGCACTCACCATGATTTATCCTTTAATCCGAAACTTATGTTTTATTACAGCTTTCTGAGGCATAAAATAAACTACACATATTTAAAATATATATTTTGACGAGTTGTGACACATATACTCATGAAACTATCACTGCAGCCAACATAATGTATATCTTTCCATCAGCAAAAGTTTCATACTACCCCTTTGTATACTAAGCATCCCTCACACTGTCTCTAAGCAACCACTGATCTGTTTTCGTCACGGTAGATTCATTTGCATTTTCTAGAATTTTACATAAATGGATACAGACAGTATGTACTCTTTTTGCTTAGCTTATTTCACCCAAATAATTATTTTGAGACTCATCCATATTGTGCATGCATCAACAGTTAGGTCTTTTAAATTGTTGAGTAACATTCCATTGTACAAATACGCCACAATTTATTTACCCATTTATCTGTCTGTCTGTGGATATTTGGGCTGTTTAAAGTTTGGGTGCATTTTTAATAAAGCTGCAATGAATACCTTTCGGTTATTGTATGGGCTTATGCTTTCATTTCGTTGGGATACATACCTAGGAGAGAAATTAGTAGGCTGTAAGGTAGGTGTATGTTTTTTTTAAATAGCCAGACTTTTAAAAAATGAATGCATTATTTTATATTTCCATGAGAAATAAAGAAACTGCCCATTGATTCCACATCCTCAGCAACATTGGTATGTCTGTAATTTTGTAATTTAGATTTTTTAGTGAGTGTATAGTGATAATCTTATTGTGGTTTTGATTTAAAATTTCTTTAATTACTTCCTGTGCATATTTGTCATCTGTATTTCTTGTTTTGTGAAGTTTCTGCTCTAATCATTTGTCCATTTCTTATTTTGTTATTTGATTTATTATTATTGAGGACTTATTGTGTGTGATACTGGGGACTGAACCCAGGGGTTCGCACCAAGCTACATCCTTAGCTCCCCTATTCCCTTTTTGAGATAGGGTCCTGCTAAGTTGCTAAATTGTCCAGATTAGCATCAATTTGACATCCACCTGCCTCAGCCTCCATGAATACTGATGTGACTTACCTTTTTATTTTAGAATAGTATTTTGTGAGGGGACAAAAGTTTAATTTTAATGAAATTAAATTATCAATTTTGCCTTCATACTTTGTGGGTACTCTATCCTATGTAGAAAACTTTTGCCAAATGCCAGGGCACAGAGAGTTTCTGTTCTGTGTTCTGCTAGAAGTATTTTATTTTTATCTCTTAGTTTTAAGTCTTTGATACATTTTGCATTAATTTTTGTATATAGGGTAACATAAGGGCTTTCAATTTTGCTCCATTTTTATGTGTCTTTCTCTACACCAATACTTCACTGTGTTATTTATTAAACCTTTATAATAATTCCTAAAACTAGGTAGCTTGTCATTTGTTCTTTCTTATACTTGTTTTTGGCACATATAGGTCCCTTGAATTTTCTTGAAAATGTTTAGAATCATCTTGTCAATATTTACAGGGATGTCTGCTGGAATTTTGAATGGGATTATTATGATTCTGTAGATTGACTTGGTGAAAGCTGATATTTCAACAACATCAATATTGAGCCATCTGATCCATAAACATGATAAATCTCTCTGTTTACTTAGGTCTTTTAAAATTTCACTCAGAATTATTGTGTGCATGTCTTTTACATCATTTATCAAGTTTATTCTCAAGTATTTTATACTATTTGATGCTATATTGGAAATACTGTTTTGAAATTTTCAATTCCCTTTTGCTTGTTGCTAGGATCCAGCAACTGATTTTTGCATATTGGCCTTCTATCTTACAACCTTGCTAAACACACTTACTACTTCTAGTAGGTTGTCTTCTTTTTTGTCAGATGACTTATGATTTTCTACATAAATGATCCTGTAGTCTGGGAATAAAATATCTTCATTTTCAATTTGTAATCTCATGTTTGCTTTTCACATTTCATCATGTTGAAAATGCTTGTCAGTAAAATCTAGAGCTAGAGGGGTGATAGTGGACATTCTTACCTTATTCCTAATCTGAGAAGAAATAGGTTTTCAATACTCAATAAGCAATATTTTGAGTAGTCAGGTTTACACAGATACCTTTAACAGGTTTGGGGGTGTATTCTGTGGCAGCTAAACATAGATTTTTTTTAACAGCAGGAATGGATACTGAATTTTGTGGAATGCATTTTCCTGCATGTACTAATATAAATATATGACTTTTCCATTTTTGTTTGTTAATATGGTGAATTACATGAATTTATTTTCAAATAGTAATCCAACTTTGAATTATGATGCAATATTTAATGATATAATATCTTTTGAATTATGATATAGTATCTTTTAAATATATTACTAGGCTTGATTTATTAAAATTTCCTAAGAATTTTTGTGTATATATTTGAAGGACACCTTGGTATATAGTTTCTTTACTTGGAATGGTTTTGTCTGGTTTTGGTCTCAAGGTAATACTGGCTGATAGACTGAATTATAAAGTATTCCTTCATTCTTTGAATTTCTGCAAATATCTGTGTAAAACCTGTATTATTTTCTTCTAAAATGTTTGGTAGGATTTATCAAAACAGCCATCCATCTGTGTCTAGAATTTTCATTGTGGAAAGGAAATAAACTACAAATTAAATGTCATAAATAGATATTGGGAAATTAAAGGTATCTTTTTCTTCTCCAGTGAGCTCTGGTAGTTTGTACCTTCTAAGAAATTCATTTATTTCCTCCAAGTTCTTGAGATTATTGGTCTAAAATTATTTATTTGATATTTTTAATAGGGCATGTTTGCCATACATAATGATCACGCTCATCATGGGGAACTTGCCATGTACATAGCACATCTAAGCTCTTTTCTGTTCCCTTTCTTTACCCTCCATCCAACCCCTTTCCCCTCTCCATTTGCAAAAGCTCCATTTCCATAATTTTCCTTCAATTTTTTTCCTTTAAATCCTTTTTCCTTTCCTTTCTTCCTTGTTCTCCCATCCCTTGTTCCCATTCCCATTTGAAAAAGTTTTTCTTACCTCCTAATATCCAACCTCTGCATGCCCATATTTATAGCAGCACAATTTACAATAGCTAAATCTTAAAAACAGCTCATATGTCCATCAATAGATGAATAAAGAAAATGTAGTACTTATACACCATGGAGTATTACTCTGTGATAAAGAAGAATAAATTAGGCATTTGTAAGCAAATGGATACATCTTGAGATCATAGTCTTAAGTGAAATTAATCAGACACACAGGTTTAGATATTGATTTGTTTCTCTTTTATGAGAAATATAAAATATTGCTTATTTAAATATTTTATTGGCCTTTATTATCTATACACTGTGCAATGTTGTTCTAATTGTGTCTTTGTTATTTCCTAAGAATTTGTTATTCCTAAGAATTTGTTATTCCTAAGAATATAAGAGATCCTTATATCAGTCTGACTAGAGATTTATCAATTTTATTGTTCTACACAATAACTAGCTTTAGGTTTTGTTGATTTTGTGTATTAAATTTCTATTTTCTATTTCATTGAATTCTGCCTTTATCTTATTATTTCCTTCCTTATATTTACTTTGGGCTTAAATTGATTTTGCTTTATATTTTTAAGGTAAACATTTAGAACCGTGATAGGAGACTTCTTCTCTTCTTAATATAACCTTTCAGGTTATAAAATACTCTGTAAATTGCTATCTACAAAATTTGGTGTCTTACACTGTTTCAATTAATTTCAAAATATTTTAAAAGTTTCTTTTGATTTCTTATTTGACCTGTGAGTTTTTAAAGTGTATTTTTTAGATTGGTTAAGTATTGGGGCACTTTTAGATATTTTTGTTATTTATTTCTAACTCATTTCTATTTTTTTCAGAAAACATATTAGTATGAGTTTAATATTTTAAAAAGCTGTGCAAGCTTTTATATGAGCTCAAATATGGTCTAACATGATAAATGTTCCACATGTCCTTTTTTTTGGTACTGGGAATTGAACTCAGGACCTTGCACTTGCCAGGCAGGCGGTTACGCCACTGAGCTATATCCCTGGCCCCACATGTCCTTGAAAAAGTATTCCGTTACTTAGGTATGAAATGTTCTATAATGTCATTTAAGTCAGTTTCATTGGAATTGTTTCCTTTAGTCTTCTCTAATCTAATCTTGTTGGCTTTCTTTCTATTTGTTCATCAACTATTTATTCTACTAAGGAAAGGTATTGAAATCTCCAGCTGAAATCATGGAATTGTCTAAGCTTTATCAATTTTTACATCACATATTTTTGAAACTCTATTATTAAATGAACAATATGCAAGATTTTTATACATTGTTTGAAAAATTGACCTTTTTAACACTGGGAAATGACATTTATTGGTCCAAAATCTACTTTTAATGAATTTATATGGGATATGATCAAAATATATAGAGAATGCATAAATTTTAAAAATTTGTTACAGTAAAGGAGATATTGCCATTACTGTAAATGATACACAGCTGAGTGCCATCCAATAAAAAGATATGTTTGGAAAAAAAAAACTTATGGTGTGTCCTCATCCACCTTATTCACTTGATCTTGCATGGTGTGACTTTTGGTTCTTTCTCAAGCTGAAATGACTATGAAAGATAAGTGGTTTGAACTGATTCAAGACATCAAGTGAGCCACGACAGTATAACTAAAGACCCTCATGAAAGAGGACTTCCAGAACTGCTTCAGAAAGTGGCAACAGTGGTGAGATAAGTGTGTTTGAAGTGAGGAGCAGTACTGTGAAAGAGCATTAATGGCAATGTGCCATTTACTGTAATGATTTTTTCAAAATGTAAACATTTATTGTACTTTCAATTACACCCTGTATAAACAGCCGAGCTTTCCTGTAAACAGTTTTTCTTTGAGTGCTTTTAAAGATATTTTTTCTGATATATTTTTATATGCATTATATGCAAAGAGGAATCTGCTGTCATTTTAATATTTATCTCTTTTTATGCAGTGTGCTCTCTCATTCCTCTACCCCTGCATTGACTTCTTTTAAAATTTTATATTGATCATTATTTTTGTGGTACTGGGGTTTGAACCCAGGGTCTTTGCACTGAGCTGCATTCCTAGCCCTTTTTATTTTTTTATTTTCAGACTAGGTCTTGCTAAGGCACTAAATTGCCCAGGTTGGGCTTGAAATTCTCCTGTCTCAGCTTCCTAATGTTCTGCAATTGTAGGTGTGTGTCACTGTGTCCAAATTTTATCACTAATTTTAAGCAATTAATTTATGTTGTGTTCTCATATGTGTTTTCATGCTTTTTATGCTTTGGATTTTTTGACATCCTTAGATTTGTTGGTTTATATTTTTATCTAACTTGGAATATATTCACTTGTTATTTCTTTTCAATATTTCCCTGTCCTCCTTTCTCCTTTGAGTCTTCTAGATACATAACCATTAGGCAGATAAAAATTGTCTTCACAGCTCTCTAATGCTATGATAATATTTTTCAGTTTTTCTTTAGCCTTTAATTTGCAACAGTTAAAAATGATATGTCTTCAAATTCAGTAACCTTTTCCCAGCAGTTTTCCCTTTCTTCATTTATTTCTTACACACTGATGTTCCTCCAGGGTCTTTCCTTTGTGGTCTGCACAACTATTTACTTCCAGGGTGTTAGTTACTGTTTCTATTCTCATCACTACTGAAAATTGTTGCCTTTAGCCCAGACCAGTCAGTGTTCCAATGTTTCTGACAGTCTCTATGACATCTTTGCCAGACTGACCCCGAGGACCTTCAGCTCATGCAGAACCAGTTACCTCCTCCGGTATGTTTTATCACAGTAAGGGGCAATATAAAATAATTGGTCACCAAAACAAGAAACATGGTTCTCATTCAAGAGTTTCCTTTTCATCAATCCCAGCATTTCAATATCACTCAGGTGGTTCCAATTTCCTTTATTAAAACTCACCCTGCATTGGCCCCTGTTCTGAGTCTTTCTCATCTTATTATTTAACAGATTCTCTGCCTTTATAAATCTGATCATGTCACTCTTTGATTTCTCTATGACCAGGAAGATACAATTACGTTTTCACTGTGGATGCACAGATTTCCATGATCCTTTGCGTACTTCACTACTGTAAATTTTTGTAGCTCCTCTATGAGTAATCTTTGATGAACAATTTGCTGTTCCTTGAAGAAGCAAAGTTGCGTCATCTCTGTGCCTTTGTTTAGAAAGTTCTCTCTGCCTAAGATGTCCATTTCTTCTGTAGGAGAGACTTCAGCTTTTCCTTTTAGTTCTGGCTCAAGGATTCATTTTTGTCTGAAGCAGTTCCTGAATCAGTCAGGTTAACGGCTCCTTTCTTTGAGTCACCAAAGTACATGGTACATGTTATTATATCATTTATTACATTCTACTGCAAATATTTGTTCACAGAAGGCGTTCTTACCATATTTCAATCTCCTTTAAACTTTAATTATTATTTTAATCATTTCTGCATTCCTTCATTTCTAGAACAGTGCTTAACCTTTCAAAAACACTTAATAAATGTTTATTGATATACAGTTATTTTTCCATTGTTATAAAATTGGTGGCAAGTATTATACTATTCAATTCAGATTTCTATGAATTCAAATCTACATTTCATCCATGTTACCATTGTAAAAGCAAAGACCCTAATTTTTTAAATCTTTTTTTCTTGATGTTCATTTATTTTTTGTCCACTTTTTCCAGATATATTTCAGAGAATGAAACCTTTAAGTGTGGAAATCTACAGAAAATATGGAACTTTATATTTTCCAAAGATAATTACAACAATGTCCTATATTCTTCATGCTGTTATACAATGCCACCCCACCATCAAGTGTTAATCTATCTTTTTACCTCTTTGAATCTAGATGGAATCTCTGACTACTTTGGACAATAAAATAAAATATAAATGTTGTAACAGTGCTTGGAGTAGCTCCTAACTAGTCTGGCAATTTCTACTTCCTGTTTATTGATTTCCATCCAACATGTTACTGACCTGAGACCACCAGTATTTGACAAGCTTAAGTGATGTGTAAGGGCCCTGGTTGATGAGCTTGTCAGAGAGAGAGAGAGACAGAGACAGAGACAGACAGAGAGAGAGAGAGAGAGAGAGAGAGAGAGAGATCAAGGTGCCTGAAGTTGAGGAGACAAACTTGTGGGTTAAAAAACTACATCAAGAATGGAATATCCATCCTTGCCTCTCTAGCAGATACTACAAGAATGAGAGACAAACCCCTACCTAAGTCTTTTCCAAATTCTTAATGCATGAAATTGTGAATAAAATAAAATCTTTGTTTTAAGCCATGAAATTTTGAGCGATTTGTTTTGCAGTAATGGATAACCAAACTGAAGGAGAGGGGATTATGACTAATACATGTTATCATTATGGAAGGTTTAGATCAAAACTTTTTTTCCTTAAGCCCCAAAATGCTAAGAAAAGAAAGTTAACTTACAGCTTAAAAGAAAGATAAAGACAAATGAGTGGTCCTTTAAATAAATACTTATCAGTAAATAAATATATAGAATTTGATATGCCTTGAAATGGTAGAGAAAAATATAAATGACTTATAAACAAGCAGAAAAAAGGATTATTTTTAGTAGTACAGATGACAAGAAACGAGGAAAGGCAGCAGCTATTTTGGAAGGTAGGAAGTGTATTTCCTAAAGTCAAGGCAGGCTGGAATAAGGGGTTAAATATAAAAGATATAATTTAGCAGGCATTAATGAAAAGTGATGCAATTGAGTCCAACCTGCAGATGTATAAAAGTGAATTTTATAATTAGAGCGACCAGTGAGAAAATAATTTAGGTGCCAGTAACTGCACAGAAAGATAATAACTTCTTAAACTACATTATTAGAAGTGGAAAATTCCAAATGAAGGCTGATCATCATTTTTTTTTCAACTCAGAAAATACCTAGGAAGATTGCCTTCAATTCTGTGAGCAGTGGGAGAATGTGAGGTCACAAAGTCATATCACAGGAAGAAACTGTTGACCTTTGAGGTCCCTCTCAACCTCGAGAATCTCCAAAACTTTATTTAAATGCATTCTTCAAATTCTGAATGTCTCACACAATTCTTCAATACCCTGTCCCAGCCTGGATCCATTGTAGTGTTGTTTTTCAAACCTAACTGCATAATACTCTGACAAGATGTGGAAAAGCAGAGTCCAGAAAGAATACTGTTCCCGGGCTTTCTCGTGGGAAGATTTTATTAAGGCCAGCTTTCCCATAAGACCTCTGAGGTAGAATGCAGGGGGCCTTGTTTAGGCCCTGTTATCTCACAACAGGAAGGATTTCCAATTTCCCACTTAGAAAGAGCCAGTAGACCTGGGGTCAAGGTCAGTTGGACATGACTTCACCAAGGTTTTGCCCCTGTGTGCTTTGCTTTGTGATGTATGACTCATCATAATTAAATTTTGAGCTAGATTAACTATGATTCCTGCACTTATTAGGCGATCAGGGTTTAAAGCCCTTGTAAAAGAGGATGAGCTGTTCATTCTGATAATGCAATTAAGTAACCAACAGAGCTAATATTTTATTTGGGGGAAGAGTAACTTTTGATTGATGATGCATTTTATTCCTGAAATCCTTGTAGCAGTGGGTCACATCTTTGGTGAGCAAACCAAAGAAAAAGGGTCAAATTTGAAAGTTCAGAGTATTTAGAGGTGGATTAGCATAGACTGTTCAGCCCTCGTCACTCCCTGGAAGCCTCTTCCCAAGCTCTGAACCCCTGATCCCTTGACACACATGTACTCCAGAAGCTTCCCAAACAGTGTTCACACAGAGGACATTTCTTAAAGTACTTATCTCCCTTGCTTTAACCTGTACTTACAGAAATAGGAAGGCATAGCAGGATTTCTGTGGTACTTTGCCTATGGGTTTCTATTTAATTCCAATATTTCCTGTGCATGATCTATGTGAATTGAGGGCTGGTTGAGAAGGATCACGAAATGCTTCTTGGAAGAGGTGATATTTGAAAAGAGTATAGACTTGGAGCTTATAGCAGAATTGTGGCACATGGTTTGGGGTCAAGAGAATTAGGTAGCTATTTTAGGAATCCAGATGAGATATCCCCGGTGGGGATGAAGAGAAGCAGACATATTCAGCCAATACAAAAGTAGTAGAAAATCGGGACTTGCTGGTTGATTGGACGTGTGGGGGACAGTGAATGTGAATGGGGAGAACTAGGGAAATTTTGTAGGTGCCTAATTTGAATGCTAAAGCATATTGTGTTAGATTAGGTGGGAAAACCTATTCTGTGTGGTGAGATTATTTTTTCTGTAAAGGTAGAAGAGATTTTGAGTTGAAACTATCTGTGTAACATCAAAGTAGAGATGTCTAAGAGTCAACTCAATGTGTGGGTCTGTGAGAAGCAAAAAAGAGGAGATAAAGATTTAGAGGCAAATGGCATAGTAGTTGCACCCATGGATACAGCCCATGTCATGCAGGAATGACATTTAAATTCCCCTCTGAGAAGGGGACCAAAGACTTTACTCTGGGGAACACCAACTCTAAATGGGTGGTCGAAGGAGGAGCCAGGAAAGAGACTGGACAGAAACAGAGATCAGTGGTGTTGCTTTGGGGAGCTGAGCACCATTAAAGCAAAAGGCAGAGAAGACAATTCCAACATTTTTTTAGAAATCAGCATTCTAAACAAGCAGACTTGAAGGGAGAGGGGCTGAGGAAGACACTACAGGTTTAAAATTTAGCGCAACTAAAGGCAAATTGGGGAACGTAACGAGGCAAAGAATTCAGTGAGTGAAGTTAAGGCTTCTTTGTGAGGGCCATTTGCCATTATTACCCACCCTGCCAAGGAGACTCGGTGTGGCTTACCCCTTTCTGGAGGCCATGTAGGTAGCACGTCCTTTTCCTTGACCTCTGCCTCCCAGGGAGCGGCATCCATCCTTTCTGCCTGCTCCAAATCCTCCTTTGGGCAGTCACTCTTGCTGGGCTCCGAGAAGGATGTAAGCTGAGGGTGGGCCCACAGTATTCAAAGCTTACCACAGTGTAGCCCATAGCATCTCTTCTCATCTTATCTTTCCTTTCTTATATCCAGTCCCAGCTCCATCGAAATAGAATTATCTGATGGATCTGGTGTCTTACCTGTGTGCCTATGTCATGCTGTTCTCTTTTCCTGGCAGCCCACTCCCACCCCCATCCACTTTCTATCTCTTTAAACTCTGCTCAGCATTTATAGGTCAATCGCATGTACTATGAAACCACATACCCCAAACAGATCTGCATTTTCTTCTAGACTGCTGTAGCATTTTATTCTCTCATGACATAAATTGTACTTCGCTATGTATTTGGAGTAAGTCATATCTGTTGCCAATTTCTTCCTGTAGACTATGATGGATTCTGTGAGGGCGTGTCCCGCCCTTGCTTGTTTCTTATCTACTGGCACTAACCACAGTGCCTGACACATATAAAATGTTCAATAAATGTTCATAACAATAAATTAGTGGATGGGTGAAGAAAGGAATAAATGATTTGTGGAAGTGCCCAGTGCTCATCTCAGAGAGAGAACTTTCCCATCTCTGGCCCTTAGGAGCCAAATATAGTCTCAGTACCGAGTCACTGGTCTTGTCTTACTCCAGTAACAAAAAGGTTTTGCTACATCTTTCATGACAAATTCCTCACTGGGCAAGGGCACAGTCACTCATTTTCTGTGTTTTCATTTCTCCACATGCAATTGTGAATTAAGGCCATAGTGGAAGGGACGATGCCTGGCCCTAGCATGGGATGCAGTTGGGTTCAAATCCTACTATTGTCTTTTACTCACCCTCCGTAAAACTAGCGTTGCCCACCTGCCCTCTCTGTAAGCACAAGTGTCCATTTGTGCCTTGCCTCCCACTGGATATACTGGTGACCTCAGACAGATATGGCTCACACGGGTTCTTTCAACAGTAGGTTCTGGGCACAGGTGAGAGACTGTCATTAATGAGGCAATTAATTTGGCTCAGAATGAATAAGGAGATCCGGATCCTGTCCTGGTTGGACCAGGTTGCTTTTTAATCACTCTGCTGGCTGCTTCAGAGCCCTGGGACATGACTTTGAATTATGTAGAAGACACTTGTTAATGACACAACAATCTATAGATGGAAGAGCTCAGATATAGTAGGGAGTTCAAAGTATCTAGATTGGCCAGTACCAGAGAACTGAATCCACTTAGAGTTGGTAATGAGAACATTGGGGCAATATTGCGGGGAAATGAGAGAGAAAATTGAGACGAAGTGTGGATTTTCAAGCAGTTTGGGAAAGTTGTGTGTGTGTGTGTGTGTGTGTGTGTGTATGTGTACACATGCATGCATGCCCATTCACATGCATGAGTCTGAGGGAGGCACAGGGTCTTTAATAGCAACAACTCTTCATTTCCATAATACCCCATGACAACTTGAAAATCATTTGCATCACAACCATCTCTGAGGTAAGAAAAAATAACATTTCCACTTTCCAAGATAATCTCAACTAGAGAAGCATCTCAGTATGAACCTTTCTTTTCTCCTGTCCTGTCTTGTCCTGTCCTCTCCTCTCCTTTACTCCCCTCTCCTCCCCTCTCCTCTCTCCTCTCTTCTCTCCTCTCCTCTCAGCTAATATCTTCACTCACTATTAAGACCCTGAGGGCAGTTATGGAAAATGAGTCTCAGAACGTAAAGCAACTTGTAAAAGGGGTAGAGTTAGAACTTGAACTTTAGGCTATTAGTTTTCTTTAATATTTCCTTTTCACTTGAATATTGAAACAATAATGCTCACTGTAGAACATTTGAGGGGAAGGAGTACCTAGACAAGTGTAAAGAAAAAAACATAGTTCACCCATAATCCAACCTTTTGGAGGTAACTGTCAATATTGGATCCATGTTTCCAATATGGAAATGAAGCTCTTTTCTAGCTTTTTTCTATGCAGTTTAACCTGCATCAAATTCTACTAAATATAAAAGTGTGTGTATTCTAATGTGTGTTCCACTGCATGGTGATTTCTGTAGTTCCTTTGTCTACCACTAGGCACAGCCCCTTCCAAGCCCCTGTAGCTTTCAAAACTCCCATTTGTTCAATAGTTTGCAACACTGCCTCAAAGTTTTTTGGCAGCTGAAGTGAGGATGCTTCGAGATTCCAAAGGTAAAGGTATTTTGGAAGTCTCACTGTGTGGCTTGTGGAGAGGATCTCAAGGTCAAGGCTTACAGCTGGACAGCAAGAAGCAGCTCTGCCTCGTTCTGTTGTAGGTTCCCGTCTACTCACTGGAAACAAGCATTTCCAATAGCCTTCCTGCAAACCACTCTTTGGGAAATCTGACTATGTCCCCCATCATATATCCCCCTTGGTCCTCTCTCCTGTCTCCAGTCCAATCTCAGTTGACACTTAAGCCATATTCTGCAAGGATAAATGGGATTGGATGATGTTAAATACAACTTGGAGGCATGAACCGGTGATCTTGTATTTATCTAAGTTCACAGTTTTAAAAGCAGAAAACAATTTTTCTCTCATATTTTTTTCCTCACTGAGTTAATTTTTGCTTTTAAATGGTTTGGAATAGAGACTTACTATTCCTAAGGGAGAGGCCTCAGTAGTAAGACTTCAAATCTATATGGAAGGATCTCTCTAGGCATTCTCACCTGTTATGTGCTCATATTTTCAGAGGTGGCACAGTTCTTTATTAACCACTGAAGAGTTTACCCCAAGTGTCACTAGGGCAGTGTGTTCATTTGCCTACTGACTATCCTGAGCGTCACTTGGGCAGGTGTCATTTCAACCAGTCAACTTTTGTACTGAACAAATTTGATAACATTGTCATTTTCATATTTCCTGTCATATTATCCTATAAAACTAGTAATAAAATATGCAAATTTTGGTCATCTTGTATTTAAATAATTGGACAGGTGAAAAGAGGTGGAATGGGGTGATGGCTACTGCTGGTGGCTTAGTCTCCTGGGAATTTAGATCACATGCCATGTACACTGGCACGAATGATAATTACATAGCCCAGGGAGGAAGAGAAAGAGTACTTCTCTCCCCAACCTTTGGTCTGTCAATGACTGCCATTATGCAGCTACACATACTCATTTTGTACATCCAAGCCTAATCCCTTAGCACAGAGCAGCCTTTCTCAATGTGTCGTCTTTGAACTGCCCACATCAGAAACACCTTAGTTGTGGCCTGGGACTCTGCACTTGAAAAACCATCCCAGATGGTGCAGTTGCACACCAAAATTTTACCTCCAGTGTGCCAGTTCTTCAAATACTCCATGACAAAAAAGGAAGGTTCAGGAAGTTTCAGGCACACTGCTCACTATGTCCTACTCTCGGGAGACTCATAATGAATATTAGCAAATTAAAAGACTAAGACATCCTTTGAAAATGAAATATTCTTATATCCCCATAAATACAAGATCAATTCAATAGACGATGACACAGATACAATAAATCCCTATGCTGTATGGTAAAAATGAATTAGCCCTCAAAGTGTTCAGAAATAGCTTGGTACAGATGTTAAGAGCACAGGCTCTGCAACCAAAGGTTGTGAATGCAAATCCAACCTACGTCATTTAATACCTCTGTGATCATGGAAGAGTTCCCTGAACCTGATTTCTTTTCTCTACAATGGCAGTGATAATGGTGCCCATCTCATGCAGTCATTGAAAATTATAAATAAATGAAAATATAGCTTTAAAATTATGTTTAGCACATGGAAATATTGGCTCAATAATTACTAGCTCTTATCATCACCGACATGGGAAAATGCCCATAATATATTGTTAAATGAAAAGCAAAACCAGAATATATGTATATTACACTTTCATTTATGTCATGAAATTATATATAATAAATAATTCCATAGAAAAACAAGTTTGGAAGGATACTCATGACTCTGTTAACACTGATAACCTTTAGAATTATGGGTTGAGGGGAAGTGAAATTGTCAATTTTTACTTTGTGTATATTGGTGAGATTCTGGGTTTTTTTTCTTCCAACTTTATTAAGGTATAATTGATTAATAAAAATTGTATATATATATTTACAGCATACATTGTGATTGTTTGATGTGCATGTGTACATTTCAAAATGACTAAAGCAAACTAATTAACATCTCCATCATATCACATACTTAATTTTTGTGCGTGTCCTGAGGCTATTTAAAATCTCTTAGTGCCTATTAAACGAGAGTCAAAGAGTAAGGGGGAGGGGTAACTTAGTGAGTATAAGGGAGAGTAATAGAGGGGATAACACGATAAAATGTTATATACATATGTGAAAATCTACATTGAAACTTGATATTTTATAAAATCAATATGCACTCATAAAATATTTTAAAAGATCTCTTGGCAACTTTCAAGTATGTGTTATTATTAACTATAGTCACCTTGCTGCATGATAGGGCTAATGAGCTTATTCCTCCTGTCTAGCTGAAAGTTTGTACTGTTCATATTAAGAAATTATATACAGTAAATAACTTCCCCCTCCTTTTCAAGAACACACACATCTGAGCTAGTCATAGGGGCACATGCCAATAGTGCTGGTGGCTTGTACCTCTACATGTACACTGGTATGAATGATAATTAGCACAAGGAGGAAGAGAAAGAGTACTTCGCTCTCCAGCCTTTAGTCTGTCAACGACTGCCATCAGAATCCAAAGTTCAAGCCCAGCCTGAGCATCTTAGTGAATTAGCTAGACCTGTCTCAAAAATCAAAAAAAAAAAAAAAAAAAAAAAAAAAAAAAAGAGCTGGGGATATACTCAGTGCAAAGGTACTGGGTTCAAACTTTAATATTAGGAAAAAGAAACTGAACCCCAGTGTTGCCTAGAAAATGAGGAATAGTAAGTGGGAGCATGGTTTGTTCTCTCCCGTTTCTGGAAAGACACATTCTGGCTACGTTTAGCATTTTTTTTCTTCTGCTAGCCTCACCATTCTTCTGACTCATCAAGCATACTGCCTGCTGACCCCCTTGCTTTCTGTATCCTGACAACTGTTCTGTATAGAAAGCTATGTTTGTACAAGTGAATTTTGGATTTCTCATATCGGTTATTGCGTTTCACAGCGGTCAAAACTTGTTCCAGCCTACTGGGATTGTTTTGGATCCCAATGCTCACATCCAATTCGTTAGTTGGAACTTCTAGCTTCCCAGCATCCTCCCTCTTCAAGAGCATGCCATCTGTCTTGATTTTCATGTATGCCCTTGGATAAGAATGGTGATTTGATTGGGACTGATGTAGAGACCTATGACCTGTCACTAGAGACCCTGATCTACATTATCAGCAGCCACTTGCTAGCTCTGGAGTCCCACCTATGGTCTGTATTTCTTCACTTGATCTACAAAGAGCTCATGAGAGCCTAAGTCAAAAGCCTTGTTAAAATCCAGATGCATCCTGTCTACAACATTCTCCTGATCTACAAGCCTTGTAACCTTATCAGAGGAGTAAATTGAGTTAGTTCTGCCATGACTTGTTTTCCTAAAGGCCCTACTTAGTGTTATTACTAAAAGAGATTTGATTTGAGCCCAATTGTGGTTTCAATTTAGACATATTTACTGTATTTCCCTACCTGCTCAGTGTCCCTCCCTGTCCCCCCAAGGCCCGCCTGGTAGATGGAAGTAATTGGATATATAAATTCATGCAAAAGGTCTAATGGAAAACAAGGGCTTTATGTACTATTTGCAATGTAGCAGCAAGAAAAAGTGGCCCAAAATTTGAAAATGTTGACATGTATGTGTTTATTTTGAATTTCTATTGTCAGACAGTACATCATGGAAGAAGAACAGCACATTTTAGCTACAGCAAGATTTGCACTGCAACAGGAAGGTTATCATTCTGCTTCTGATCTGAGCATAGTAGTGGAGGACCGTATTAGTTTCTTAGGGCCGTTGTAACCAATTACCACAAACATTGTGGCTTAATGCAATAGAAATTTATTATCTCACAGTCTGGAGGACAGAAGTCTCTTAGCGGTTTCTCTGGGCCAAGATCAAGGTGTTTGCGGGGGCAACCTCCCTCCAGATGCTCTAGGGGAGAATATGTTCTTCGTCTCTCCTAGATTCTGGTGGCAGCTGGCACTCCTTGGTTTATTGCTGCATTATTCCTGTCTCTATTTCCATGATTACACTGCCTTCTCTTCTTCTATCTGGAGTCTCCCACTGAGTGGGTCTCATATGGACACTTGCAATGGCATGGACAATCCAAGCTAATTTCTCCATTTTAAGAACTTTCAATTCATCACATCTGCAATGTCTCACAGAAGGTAATATTCGCAGGTTCTGGTGACTGAAACATGGATTGGATGAGGGTTATTACTTAGCACAGCACAAGACTAATTCCAAATGCCTAAGGCATTCCCTTGCTAAACTCTCTGCAGCCCCTTGGTTTGCATAATTACCAACTAGAATAGAGAAAAGCAAAGTCTTGCAGGAGTCACCAGTAGTTTTCTCCTCTTCTGGCCCCTGGTGGCAGGTTCAGTGCTGGCTCTGTTCGTATACATTCCGGGACCTGACCATATACACCCTGATGGGACACAGTTCAGTATAATCCATGCCTGAAATTCATTCTTGCCAGTTTTCACTGATTTGGGTGGCATTTGACCTCCACAGTATAATTGCTGATGCAGGGTGAAACTTTAACAGGGGAGGGGACTGACTGGCTCACCAGCAACATTTGTCTCTTGGGCTGGCAGTGAGTGCAGAGGAGCCATTTATGCAATCTAATTATTACGTCAAGTGGGGGATGGAGTCATGCTTCCCAGATGCCATTTGGCACCTGGAGAGCTCCAAATCAGCACTAGTATATCAAAAACATTAATATAGACCATTGATTAGATTCATTGATCCCACCCACTCCCCCCCTCCCTTGGCTTCTTATTTTGGTTTAGAGTAAAATACAAAAGATTTGCTTTACTTCTGTTAGCTACCATGTTCAGGCAGGAGCTCCAATTGATTAAATGTCTTTTACAATTAAATGTACCGAAGGAAAAATGCACATTTCTGAATTGTTGTCCTTTTCCCTGACCTTGTATCATTTAAAATATCTGTGGCCAGTGGGACTGAGATCTGGGCTCCAAAGGCACCTGAAAGAGGCAGGAGGGAGGAGAAATGGACAATGCTATTGCAGTCCCTGCACCCTGAGCCTATGAAAGAGGTGCTCAGAGCTTTTCATTAGGCACTTCATGATCATTGTTGCACTGTGTTCTTTGGTGTTCAAGCTCTGTAAACCCCAAAGAAGGCTTATTTTTAATTATTCTTTTATCAATAACAAAGTAATCTTTTGGGATTAGCCTCAACTGAATGCAGTGTCCTACAGCCTGAGGAAAGAAGATGTTCGGATTATTGAAGAGGTTTATTATGTTCCCTCTCCTTCCTGCTCCCCTCCCACAAATACTTCTCCTTCTTGTAGACAGATCTCTGCAATGTCTTTACTAAGTGACAAAGCCTTTTTCATCCACAATTGGAAACAAAGTTAAAATATAGCTAAATCCAGGAAGAAGGATCTCAGATATTTAAATTTATACTAAGGAGTAAATGACTATGCCACCACCGCTACTACTACAGACTCTAAGATGGCTTATTAAATTAGGAAAGGAATTAACACCCCTGAGTCCAAACTTCTTATTTTAAGGAGGGGGGAACTGAGAATTGACTGACATAACCCATAGCAAATTCTTTTCTGAACGTTTTAGTAGGAGAGCATTGAAGACAGATATTCTTGATTAGTTTTATTAAGGGTCAGTTCTGGAGTATTACAGAGCCAACTTTTACAGCAGATCAGTCAATAAAGTGGTTTATCACCAGTGCTCAAAACACACCCTTCCCTTGGCTCTGCTCTGGTCGTATTCACCAAAATGTATTTGATTCTTCTCTGCCCTGTTAGCACCTAATATAGTGCCTGCTTCATAGCACTGAGAAAATGTCTCATGAAGACTGAATCTCTCCAGAAACAGGGAAGGTTTTTGACTGAGCACCACCCAACCATTATTCTCTCATCTGCTTCCCATGTACACATTGTTTAGATAGCTTCCCTGGTTAGGGGCTTTATCTTTGGGCAGGGCTAATAATTGTGTCAGTGGTTAGAGACTGAAGAGAAGCCCACACAGTTTATTCATGGTTGAACCATAATCCTAGCCTTCCTAGAAGCATAGGAGGAACTAGTCAGATTGTAGACAGAGATTTAGAAGCAAAGATCAGGGTATCAAGGTGTCTTTGGAGTTCAGAGTCACCAATGCCATCTTTGGGTATTGTGGGCAGCCTAATGGACGGAGTGCAGGTCTCATTTGGGAGCCAGCAAATCTCCCCCAACTGACTTCTCTCACTATTTTGGGAGGAATGCTTCTCTGGCTGTGATTGAGACTACAAGGCAAGAGTAGAGAGGGCACCATAATGTCTTGGAAAAGTCACTCGGGTTCCTAGGCTTGAGGGAAGGAAGTAAAGAGTTCTACCTCTCAGGATCTGCTCTCAGCCTCACAGCACCAACTACCACTGGTTCTACCTGTTTATTCTATCTCTTTGCTGGTTCACCTGCACTCACCTACAGGGGCTGGGCTTGGGCATGGCTCCTGGCCCCCAGCATGCCTCCCTCTCCTCAGGCTGCCTTGATTAGGTCCCACTGCTTATACCTTCTGCACTCATGCCCAAAGTTTCCTTTCAGGGTTGACAATGGTGAGACAAGGCAGCCCTTGAGGCAGGGCTATCCATAAGTCCCAGATAAAAACAAGATCCAGCAGCTGGTCCCACTCCTGTTGGCTGATGTCTCAGCATTGGATGACAGTCTGGAGAGCCTTCAGTTGGCCCGAACCAATGAAATGGAGCCAAAGATACAGTTTCTGTAGCCATTAAAGAGACACTTCCACCTGTGATTGGCCCTAGGGTACTTCACTTCAGGACTCTCTCATTGGCTTGGAACAGCATGCTGGCAGCCAGGTCACCCTGTGGGGAGCAAGCACCTACGTAGACATGCAGCTGGGCACAGCCTGCTGCTGGGCACTCAGGGGAGAAGCAGATAGAGGAGGAAGTATCAAGAGCCTTCCTCTGCTTAACTGGTGACATCTTGAGGGTCCATCCACTTCTCCTTTCTGGGCCTTTCCCCTCGGGCTGGGCCTGCTCGCTTTCCTGGTCCCATTCCCCCACAGGACTTCGATTCCCAGGTATGGTGGTGACTGGCAACACAGGGTAAGATGTAGCCTTTTCTCAGAGTTATTTGCATTGTCATAGAGAATTCCTGAAATCTGAGAGGCTGTGATGGTCCAAAGAAATCATAGGTTCATAAAATCCTGGTGCCCAAGGGGAACTCTGGTATTTCCCACTTTACAGGTGAGGAAGAGAACTGAGGTGAACTCTGAGAGGTAATGGAATTTGGTCAAAGTCATACAGCTCGTGAGTGGCAGGTCTCCTGGCCATTAGCAAGGGCATTTCTGAATCATCACAAACGAATTGTGAACTATGGTATTTAATGTACCTTTCTATTACTCTTTAAAGTACAGGTTTTCTGCCCCTGCAAAATTCTTGTTCCTACTGGGGAGATCTTCAGAGCATAAATGTAGCTTAATTACTTCCTCAACATGTTTGTAGTTATCTTTAGTAGATGAAGAAAAAGGCTTGCACCATAGACTTTCTCTCATTGTTTACTCTCTTCTTCTGATTACCGACCCAGTAGTGAATTGACTGTGGCCAGGACTCTGCAGCCATGTAACCAGCTGTCTACCTCAGAAATTGTCCAACTGGGGCCCCTGACCACTAGCATCATGATGTTTGAGCCTTTACTGTTCAAAATAAGGCAAAGAAGCAAGTCAATTACTAAATCCAAAAGGTCTGATCCTCTGATATTGCCAGATTAATACGAGTGCTTTGTTTTTCATGCCTTTATCCTCCAAACTCTCTTTAGGTTAGAGACCTGGGTTTATTTGTTCATATGTCAGATGAACCTCTGGAAAGTCCTAAAATCCTGGCCATGGGGTAGCTCTGTATCACCATCAGCAACAAAATGGATAAAGGGATTTTGGATTCTCAATCCAGCTTCCCCTTGTTGCTTCTGTTTCCTTGATGCTTTTGCTTCCCTGCCCCCTCCTCCCTTTTTTATCCTTTAAAGGCTAATTTAGGGCTTGTCTTCCCTGGGAGCCTTCCCTTTCTGGTGTTGCCCACATCAGTCTCTCCCTCCTTTATATTCTCACTGTCCTTCCAGCCTAGCTCCCTAAATGACATTTAACTATATTCCATTTTGTGTTTCTCACCATTGATATCATTTATATCAGTCTCATCTTCTCAGGCAGCCTGTAAGTTCCATAAGGGCAAGGCACACATTTTGTACTGGTGACATGCGCCCCACAATATCTGGTGGGCATTCAATTTGGAGTAGACTCATACTTTTTGTAATGACCTGAGAAATGATCCTAATATGCTTAAGAGTATAAATCCAGATACAAAACTCTTGATCACATTTAGAAAGAGAAGGAAAATAAAAGCAAGCTGGCAGGAAAGAAATACACTCAAGTGTGCAAGAGGTGGAGTGATGGGTGAGTTTAGTCTTCCATATGTTTGCCTGACTTACCAAAATTTTATCAAGGAGTGTATATTACTTTTGTGGGAAACAATAAGCATTATTTGCAAGATAGACTCATAGGTGCAGAGAAGTGGAACCGGAATAAATTATAGAGCTTGTGGAAGTTCTGTTACCTTGTTTTTAAGGTTGAGAAGCCTGGGGCATTTGTGTGGGAGATGCTAAGCTGGTTAGTCATAGTTTCTGCCCTCTAGGAGCAAACAGCACAGTGTCCTGGAGCTCTGAGGCTGAACCTCCTAACCTTCCTGAAACCCACCTGCTCCACTGGTTTTCTCCTCTAGGCATTGGTACTGAAAGTGGCTGCGTGGTTTTCTGCTGCTGAGTTTTCCCATGATTCTTTGGAGTTTCCTGAGTGGGAAAGCCTGAAGGTTTGCTTTTAACTCATGCTCTAGTCCCTTGCTAGCCTCCAATAAAACTCCCCGCTTTTTGCCTCTGGAACACGCTGGCACAATAGGACATAGTACCTCTGCCCCCAGGCAGCTGGAAGTAAAAACACGTAGTTCTGTACTAAACTACAATATAAACTCATGACTCTAGAGTACTTGCTGGGAAGGGGGTCTCAAGCTGATTGCCGCTCGACACCTTTGCAAACTCAGGCTAAGAGCAGTACTACTGAAAGAAGACCATCTAAAAGACATGCATCCAGCCCATCCATTCCTTTCACACCGGACCCAATACAATAGCCATATGTACCTGCCATATCCACATTTCCCATCTATTTAGGCTTACTTCACCCACAGCCAAAGAGAAAGACTGGCTGTATTATGCAAAAGAGTAGCCAGTGATTGGTCTAAAGATGGCCATCTTAGCCAAAGCAGGCCATTCATGACTTGGTAGCAGATCTATATGCTGCATTTTTCTAATAGTGTTCCTCTTGCAAGCAATGGCATCTACGTGCCTATAACTTTGCTCTCTTGGTTAATGCTATGCACATGCTTGTTAAATGCACTTGATCACCTACTGGGGAGGATAAACACAGGTAGTATGTTGTGTCTCTCCATGATTCCATCCACTCACCAAACGATCACTGAGTTTCTACTATGATGACATTTTTTTTTTATTGTTTTTTTTTTTTCCCGTACCAGGAATCAAACTCACGACCTTGCGCTTGCCAGGCAGGTGCTGTGCTGCTGAGCTAAATTTCCAGCCCTAAGTTTCTACTATGAACCATCAATTTCTTATTTTTACTTCTCAAGGCACAAAACTTTCTTGTAGGTTTGATATTAAACTCATTTTAACTTATATCAAAATATTGATAGCCTTTTTCCTATGTAGTGTGAATATTCATATATTTCATGACAGAAATATTAATGTGTTTGACTCTAGGGAGCTATGTCACAACCTGCTGAAGTTATAATCTGATATAGGCAAATGTACATGATTATCTTGATAAATAAAATTCAGAATTCTGAAACACAGGTGGCGCACAGGACCTTATATGAGGCACTTTAGTGATGAAAATCTGGTGGATATCCTACCTGAGCTGGTCAGGACAGAAAAAGCCTCAGAAAGAAGGCAGTAGGTATTCAAGCCTTTGGAGGAGGGATCGTTGAGGTTCCAGCCAAGAAAATCCAGCTGGGTTGTTCAGCCATTAGTCCAAAGGGCATGAACATGAGTCCAAAGGCTGCAAACAGAAGATAAAATAAATTTAGGAGAATGACAGAACTGAAATAGAGCAAGAACAGTTTGAAAAGAAGGGAAATGAGAAGAGTCTAGGTAGCAGAAGGAACATGGTGTATATGACTCCAGACAACCGGCTGACACCGCTTAGGTGCAAGTTTGGGCCAGACTAACTTTAAAGGTAGACTATTGTGGCAGACAGATATGGAAAAGACTGAGAAACAGTCTCTGCCCTCTCTGCCTGAAGTCTAGAATCCCATTAGTCATGAGCAGGGTCCTGAAAGGATGGATAATCTGAGAGAGTGATTTATTTGGCTTTTTCATACCTTTATATTTTCAAAGCTTTTTTTGAGGAAAAAAAATCTTCCACACATAGAGTGTATAAATGATAAATATACAACTTATTCAGTGAAACACTTGTGTTAACTATTACCCAGTTCAGAAAACAGAAAGTTATCGGCATAACTGCTGTTCCACTTGGGCCCCTTTTCCTAATCAGGATTCCTTTCTTCCCTCCTAAAAGGTAACAACTACGGTATTTTGACTTCTACATACATCACTTTCTTCCTTTTATTTACCTTTGCACACCTTAGCATGCATTCATAAACACTACAGTTTGGACAATTAATGACTTTAATATAGTCATTGAGTATGTGCTGTTTGGTGTGTTGTTTCTTTCATTTAACATTATGTTTGAGAATCACCCATGTTGTTGCATGAGGGTTACATTGTGCCTTCTCATTGCTATATAATAGTCCCTTTTGTGAATATGCCACATGTTGATTTTCCATTCTCCTGTAGATTCAGACCATTTCCATTTTCAGGCAATTAAGGCCAACAATAGTATGGATATTTTTGTTTGACTTTTGGTGTACTTGTGCCTGCATTTCCTTTACTAGTGGAATTATTGAGTCATAAGATCTGCACATGTCCCCTTCTGGCAGATGCTGCCCATTTTCCCAAGTATACCAATTTGCACCCTTCCATTGTGCCAAATCCTTATGAACACCAAGTATTGTCAGATTTTAAAATTTTAATTATCCTGGTGGGTGTGCAGTGGTATCTCACTGTGGTTTAATGTGTAATTCTCTCATGACTAATGAGGTTGAGCATCTTTTCATATATTTATTTGCCTTTTGTATATACTCTTTTGCAGAATTCCTATTTAAGTCTTTTGCCCACTTTTTCCTTGCAGACTGTCCTTTTCGTGTTCACTTGGAAGAGTTCTTTACAGATTTTAGATACAAGCTCTTTTTTAAAAACAGGTGATACAAATAAATTCTCCAGTACTAAGCCTTCTCATTTAATACTCATTGAATCTCACTTTCTCGCCCAATTTCCATCAGGCTTCTTAGGTTTAACTAACCCGTGTTTTGCCTTGATAAGCTGGTCCAGACTGTGGGAGGCACTTCACTAAGGTTGCAGAGTTCTGCCCTGTACCTTCCCTTCCTTTGGCCCTCTCTCCTTTCCATCCATGTCCTTTTCTCTTTCTTCTTCTGTCCCTTAAAACCTTGCCCTTTCTTGGGGAGGTGGGTGCTTGCCATTTAGATTCGCCATGTGCCACTAATATGTCAGGAAACCCTCTCTCTGGCAAGAATTCAGAGAGTATATCATTCTCTCTTTAATGATAAGGAATTGGAAGCTCAAAGAAATTAATGGACTTGCCCAAGATCATACTGCAAGTTAGTGGCTGTGCTAGAACTCGCTGTCAGGTCTCTTGCGTGCATGTACCAGCCTTTTCCATTCCATTATGCTCAGGAAGATCAGGGCACAGCTGAACATTGACTGGAGTGTTTTTTCCCTTCTGAAAATAAGTGCTGCCCATGTCTGTGTAACAACGTAATCGGTAGAGACTATGGCTCATGTCTGTCTGGACCCAGGTTGAGAGATCACATCACCTCTGCTACTTTCCCATCTCATGGCTGTCAAAGCCTGAAGGACAACAAATGGCTTGAGTAATGAGATGAGTTAAGATAGTGTCTCCCACGCTGAATTATGTGCCAGTTCCAGGACTACAGGATTCTGCCACAATCCATTTACACAAGAAATTAAATTGAAGATCGCAATGTAATATTCATATATTAAATCCTGGCGGACAATCAAAGTAATTAAGGCCAAATGCTCTGAATCATCCTGTGGCATCACGAACATTCTATTGCTGGGTTTTTAGAAGGACTTATTTCTACAACCAATTATCTTGGAAATCATTAAGGCTCCTTTGGAATGTGAATAATGTGAAAGGCACCACAGTACCCAGTACCACTCAAAGCCTCTTGCTCCTATCAAAGAATTTCTACTAGATAGGGGTGATGGGTATGTGGGGAAAATCTGATGTCAAAAGTTAGAATTAGGGGATAGGAACCAGTCTCTGATCATCTTTCTCTCCCATAGTGTTTTTCAAAAGGAGTTGTTATATTTCATGCTAAATTGAAGCAGCTAAAGCAAGCTACTAGGCTAATCCCAGCCACAAACTGATCTGCTTGTTGTGTGGCTCTGTGGCTTTTACAAATATGTTCTGCTGATTTTTTACAAAGAGCGTGGGGAATGAGGATGGCTCTGCATTGCTCCACAGTGCTGAGCAGGATCATCCTTCAGACCTCTCTTGCCAAGCCTCGCCCCAGGTCACTTCAGCCATTAAAGCTTCTTCCACTGCCCCCACTGGCCCCAGTTCTTCTCAGCTTCCCTTTGTCCGCATCTCTGTTGCAGCACTCAGCATAAGGCCCTCAAGTTATCTGTTAGTCCCTCTTCTGCAGCATGACCCATCAAGACTAGGATTATGTCTGAAACTTTTCAATGTTCCCACACCTGGCTCAGGGCATGAGACATGAGGCTGGTGAATACATGAGAGACTAAATAAGCAGAAGAGTGAATAACTTAAAGAACAAGCCAACCAACTTACACAGATATATCTTTGATTAGGAATGACAAGGTTAATGCTATGGTAGCACCAAGGAAAGGAATTAATCTTGCCTCTCTTCCAGTAAATGCTTTAATTCTCTCTAAAACACAATGCTCTCAAACCATCATCAACAAATGAAACCTTGTCACCGAGAATGTGTAACTAAAAGATAAACAGAAAGTGTTAAATTAATTTATATGTTTCAGAATTGTACTTAGGGAACAAGTTATTTTACCTGAACTAATTACAAGACTTCTGTGCATCTTGAGTACTGCATATGAAAAAGGTCTCTGATTCATCAGCTTTGCCAGTGGTAATAATTAAAAGTGTGCATATACAGGAATATTCCTACAAAGTTATTTCTTTTCATAAATATTTATCCATAGTCTAACACTGTTGAAGTTGCATGGCATCAGTATTCCTTACTTCACCTTGTATACTGCCTCCCCAGCTGTACCCCAACTCTGACTTCACAGATGAGCCATGTGAGCGACACCTGACTCTCTCTTGTTCATGTCTGCATCCCTAGCTCCAATACAGAATTTGGCAAGGAGAAGGTTCTCACTGTAGAATGAATAAATAAATGAAGGAATGAATGAAGATGTAGGGGGGCAGAACGTCTAAGGGATGTTACTAATTTCCAAAGTAGAGCTTCACAAAGCAAGCCCTGTTTACTTAGGTTCTCTTTGTGATCATTTGGCTACAGCATCCCTGTGCTTTTAGAGCAACCAGATCTACCTACCAAACACTATGCCCCTTTACAAGGCAGCTCTCTTACTCCCTCCCTCCCCCATGCCAGCTCCAAGCCAGAGGGGGTGGCACTGTCTGTACCACACCAATCACCACCTGTGGCTGTCTTGGGAGGCCACATGAGCCTGCATGTTTCACGTCATCCTAGGCATATAGTTAGTGTTAGAAATTACGCCAAGAAAATATTGATACTGCACAAAATCAATAAACTGGGGCCACAGCTAAATATTTATTGGGGCAGACACTGACGCCATGTTTGCCCAGAAAATTCAATCAAGCTCTCTCTGTCCAGTTGCTGTGGGTTTAGATTTGAGCGAATTAGCTCTTAGTCATAGAATCCCAGAATGTCAGAAATGGAAGGACCCTTAGAATTCATCTGGCTCTGTGTAACCAGGAGGTTTTCAAACTGCTCTTTAGTGAAAAACACTTTTCATCCAGGGAAATGTTATAACACTCCTTTCCTTCAAGTGGGATATAGGTCCCTGGGCTTGAACCCCCCATCTCATCTACCTCAAACTGCAGCGGAGAAAAGGCAAGTCCAGTGACGTTAAGAAGAACCACAGTACAATAGGGGGCGGGAATCCAGGAGGGCTCTGACTCTGTCTTACTCACAGGGCCTGATGTTTCACCATTTCTGCTTATGTCTGAAGGGACCTTTGAATACTCATTTAAACTGATGAAGGACATCTGTCCCTCCCCAGGGGTGACAAGGTAACTAACACGAGTGAGTGTATTCAAATAAACACATTGTTACCAACTGTTCGAAAGCCCAGAGGGAAATCTCGAGGGCACAGATGCAGGGAAGTAAATGCCCTTTATTTGGGTACTTCATGAAGACTAGAGAAGAGGAACAGCCTTAGGCCTGCCCCGCCGCCTCCCACCTTGGCTGCGCTACCTGTGTCTTCATATGTGCATCTTTCCTTGAGCCGCTTTCTGACCTTCTGCAGCTGTGTATCTTGTGCCTTGTCAGTTACCACCTGTGCCCATCCTGGTGTTCATTCAGGTTGGCCCTGTTGACCCCTGTCTGCTGTGGGTAAATCCTTTAGCACTGATACAGTCAGCCGTGCCCCTTTCATGCACCTGTTTGCCTCCAAAGGTGGCTGGCAGTGTGTGTGTGTGGGGTGTGTTCTTTTCTGTGTATAAATCTCCAGATCTGTGGTCTTTATTTCAGGAGGTGATTGCCTGTATCTTTCTTTTTCTGCCTTCAGTGCTTCACCTTACCAGAACGCCTGGGCAACCTAGCAAGACCTTGTCTTAATTATATATAGTGTATGGCTGGGGCTGTGTGTCAGTGTGAAGACTCTGGGTTCGACCCTCAGTACCACGTTTAAAAACTGAGGTATCACTTTGAAACCATGTGTGTCCTACAGACAAAGAAAAAAGACATAAAAAGTGTAGAAAACACTTTGGATCCCTTTATAGACTTCACTCTCTTCTTCCACGTGTCTCAAATGTCTTCATTTCTTTTGTTCACCAGCCTTCCATCCCTGTTCCTTTTCCTCTCACTATGTCTGCTTGTCTATGGTGGTTCTATTTTTTTTCTGTTTCTATCTTTTGCTTATTTTAGTACTTTATTTATTTTTCCCCTTTTCTTCTGTTGCTATTGTTTTCTCTCTAAATTTATCTTTCTCCATATAATTTCCTTTCTTTCCTTTCAAAAATTCTTTCTGCATCTGTCTGTTTTTCCCTCTCTCTTTCTCTCTTTCCTCTTAGGTCCTCTTTCATGATTTCTCTTTTTATTCTATTCCTCTTAGTTCCATGGCTCTTTTCTGTGGTCCTTTATTTTATTTAGTGTCTTCCTCTTCTTTCGCTATTCTTCTTTCATTATCCCTGTCTTTCTCCAATTCTTTTCCTCTGTTCATGTTCCTGTGGCCCATTCTTCTTATGTCTCTGACAGTAGCTCCTGGTGTACAAATGTCTGTCTCTTTTGTGCTTTGTTCTCCCCAAACACGCTTCAAGCAGCAGGAGAGGGCAGGAGTTACCCTTTCTGACCTGTGCTGGGCAGTCTTCTCACTCACAGGTGGGTGGGGCTGTAGCTGCTCCCTGAAACCTAATCCTCCCATCCTCGTTCCCCGCCCCCAGGACCCCATCTGCAGAGTCACACTGCGACTCCAGCTGCTTGCATTCCCGGCACGTCCCTTGCAGAGCAATGAACCCCCAGGTGCGGTGGGAGAATTCATCAGCAGTCCGACAGGGCTAACGATTTACTCCTGAGAAATAATCCATATCCGGATAATGGATCACCCCTGACTCCCAGAGACCATTTGTCTTGGCACTTAAATGGCACCACAATCCAGGGACAGAGCCAGGACTCTATTCCACGTTCGTTCGTAGATGAATAGGCTGGAATAATAATGTTAAGGATTATGATAAGGAACACTTTGCATTTGCATGGTGCTTTTAAACTCTATAAATTTGAAGGAGATTAACCTTCCTTGGCTCATCTCTCTTGAATCTCACACCCTGTGGGCCCCAGTTGCAGATTCAGAAGCCGGGGAATTTAAGTGACTCCCTACAGTCCTCCAGCCTATTACTGGCAGAAATGGGAGGAAAACTATTTTCTGACTTCTAAAGACTTTCCTCTGAACACTACATGGCCTTCCAATCTTTGGTCTCACTGTTGGTGTCTGGGAAATGAATGCCAACATAAAGAGACAATACACTGGTGGTAGTGGGGTTTCATAGACAGACTTGGGTTTGAACCCTGGATCAGCAATAGTTAGCTCTGTGGCCTTGGACAGATTGCTTACTGACTCAGAACCTCAACTCTTTTCTCCATAAAGTGGGGATCTTCATAACCCTCCCTCAGAGTGCTATTATGAGGAGGAAGGGAGATTACGCACGTAAAGCGCTTATTATAGTGTTTGGCACATAGTAAAAGCTCCATGACTGTTAGCTATGATTATTACTACTGCCTGACTCTTTGCAGGATGCTAAGCGAACTCATACAAATGCATGAGAAAATTGGTCTGGAGGAGAAGAGATAATTGATGAGCCGGCTTCCACAGAAGTGTCCCTGAGGCCATTGCTGGGGGGAAGGGATCTGGACTTCTGATTTGGGGAAGAGTTAAGGCTTCTGGCTGGGCTAGTAGGTTCTGCTGGCTCTGCAAACAGGCAAAGGAAAGAAAAGCATTTAGGGATCTATCTTCAGACCTCTAGCATATTTTATTGCTCAGCAGGATCAATTGCTGCCTTTAAATTCTAGCCCGTGAAGATTCCCCTTCTCAGATGCTCAGCTGTCTCTGTTTCCCTGGGGCGGTTTTCTACCCGCAAAAGCTGGGCAGAGAATTGTTTCTTCGGGGAATAATGAAGCCTAAAGGTTTGTTTTTTCTTTTTTCAGAAGGCAAACACAGACTAAAAATAATGAAATCTTGGGCAGAAGCCTTCTGCGTAAATGGAAGTTCACTGTACAAATATAAGAGTGATCATTAATATTCCCAATAATAACAGTAACAATCAGTCTTGAGAGCTTATTCTACAGAGTGTGGCTCCTAGCGGTTGACACGTCATCTCAGATGGTGAGAAACATCCCCAGGGTCCATCTGCATGCAAAATCTCAGCCCACAGTGTTCTCCCCCTTTCCTGGGACCTCACCCTCCCAGAGTCACACACATAATTTAGCCTTCAGTGAGATGATTCTGACGCTACTGACGCTCCCTGGAGAATGGATGGTGTGCGGAGGCGGGGAGTGTGGGCTCCTGACTTCAAGCTGCAGGAAGGCGGGGAATTGATACATCTCCTAAGCACTAAGGGCTCAACTCCTTTGGAGATGAGAAGGGCTTTGTCAAAGCCTGATGGTTTATTAATAATTCTCTCCACTGAAGAGAGCCCCGTGCTTATCAATTGACAAGTATTTAGTGAGAACCCTCTGTGGGGGATCCAAAGAGGTTTGGCAGAGATGACAGTGTGGTCGAGGAGACAGATTACAGACAAATAAAGATTATTGACAATACAAAGCAGTTCCGTCAGCAAAAAGACGCAAGCAGCTGGAGCAAAGTGAGAAAATAGGAGATGATGACGACATCATTCAGTCTTTCTGAGCCTTGGTTTCCCTGTCCTTTTAGAAAGGCAGCCTGGTAGCATTGAAAAAACATTAACTTTGAAGTCAGACCAACCTGACTTGAAACTTCAATTAGTTCACAAAGTAACCGGGGGTCGCTAAACAAGTCACTTAACTTCTATGAGGTGCAGTTACCTTATGTGCAGATTGGGGTATAATTTGAACCCCTGCCTCATAAAGTTATGTTGAGCATTAAATGAAAGCATACATGTGAAGCACTAGAGCAATGCCTGGTACATGGTAAGCACTCGATAATCATTTCTTCTTATTATACGATGGAACAGGAAAGGCAGAGAATGTTTAGAAATAGGCTTTATTTTCCTTTTCAGCGCTTTTTAAGCCTGGCATTAAAATTTCCCAGAAATGCAAGCCAAAAAAAGCTTATATGTAAACAGTAATTATAATATCACTCTACAATACCTTTTATATGGCTCTCTAGTATTGCTCACTAGATTTTGTATGATCAAATTTACAGAACAATGAAATACAGAGGAAGCAAATTATATATTCCTTGTGATATTGAGCTTCAGTTTTTCCATCTGTAGAATGTGGCTAAGAACACCTACTTCACAGTGCTTTTGTGAAAATTAAATTAAAATGTGTATAAAGCACTTGGCATAGAATAGGTGGAAAACAAATGTCAGCTCCCTTCCACTGCTTTCATCTTTAAAAATAGGAATAAGAAAGAATCAACTTCACATGGTTATTATGGGGATGAAGTCAAGTAAATATACAGGAAATGCTTGCAAACTTTAAAACGCAATAATAGGCATTACAGAAGATTTGTTCTTTATCAGGCACTGTGTAATTAACAAATGTTAATTAATTAACATTAATTAAATGTCTACTCTACTTGAAATGTTATTTTAGGTAGCGTGAGTGATGCAGAGAGATAAAGACCATTAGGGAGGCTGAGCCCCTCTGTATAAAATCAAGCATTAAGGGCAAGACCTTGAGGGGTCCTCCTATTTTGGGTACCAGAGAAGAACGCAGAGGAGGGAAGAGGAATCAGAAGTAAGAATCCCACTGCAGCACAGTGTTTTCTGAGCCAAGAAAAGGAGAGCTTCAGTAAGTAGAGATTCACAACGTGAGCTTCTGCAGAGAAGGCAGATCAAATTAGGATAAATATGTGTCCCTTGGATTAGGTCTCCAAAAGAATATTGATAATTGCACAGAGAAGAGTTGAGTGTGCATGGATTTGTGTATAGTGGCAGGAGTCACCGTATTGTGGACAGAGGAAGGAGTGTAAGGGAAAAAGTGAAGAGAGCACTCTAGGCCCCTCTTTGAAGGCACTCAAGATTAAGGCTGAGTCTTTATACACAATGGAATACTACTCTGCCACAAAGAAGGATAAACTTGATTCATTTGTAGGAAAATGAATATACCTTGAGACTATAATGTTAAGTGAAATAAATCAGACACACAAGCTTAAATATCACATGGTTTCTCTAACATGAGAAAACCAAAGTATAAAACACAGCAAAATAAAAGATAGATGATATGAAATAGGGAGATAGATCTTTTGTAAAAAGAAAGGGGGACAAAGAGATGGACAAAAAGAGAGGGAGGGGAGCAGGGAAGAAAAAAAGGAATTAAGGTGTGTCTTGTACATGTACCACCTCCCAATGAGGAACTATGTACTGCAAACATGTACTAATAAGAAATAAAAATTGAAAAAAAAAAAAAAGACTAAGGCTGAGAGGGGAAAACTGGATGATAGCTAAAACGACTCAGGGGGAGAGAAAAGCTGTTTTCATAGAGGAGTATTTCAGTGGCTCTAAAGGCCAATGGGGAGAATAAGCCCATAAGGAAAGAGGATAAATAAGGAGATTATTGAACAGGCACAAGAAGAAATCTGAGACCTGGGAGGTTCCACAAGAGAAGACAAGCTTCGGGGCAATAAAGAGAAAGGCACATGTGCAGCAAACTCTGCCAGGAGGACGGAGAACTGCTAGGGAGCCACCGCATCTAGACCTAGGAAGCTGCGAGGGCCTTCCACAGCTGGTGCAGAGTGGGAAGTGGTAAAATAGTGGTTGGATGGCAGAGACTACATTGGAAAAGTCTAGTAGACCCAAAGCCAGGGAAAGCTTTGGGCGAGGTTAAGATGTGCACAGTCAGAGGGAAGGAGGACAGAGGCTGGAGTTAGAAGTCTCCCTGGTGGCCAAGGTAGCAGCAGTGGGAGGGGCTGAGCTCTAGAACATCAGCGACAAGGGCTGACCCCAGAGAAGGTTGATTCTTCATCATTTAGGGTGGGAGAGAAGGACAAAAAAAGCCCCAGTGGGACCATGGTTATGCATTTGGTCCTTGAAGCTGGACTTGGACAAGAATATCACCACACCTCAGCTTCTGTCAGAGGGTATTTCACTCCCACTGAGTAGACTTGAGAGACATTCTTTGAGGACAGCAATGTGTGTAATGTGGAAGATAAGTTGGTGACTCTTTCTGTCTTTTTTCCTAGGGATGTGGGAGAGAGCTGTAGCCTTAGGGAGAGGATACTAAGCCTCAGAGCCTGGCCGGGGGGGATGGCCTGCAGGGGCTGCAGGTGTACAGCCTCTCCCTTCCCTCTTGCTGAAATTTCCACTGCAGAGCCAGCCTTGAAGACAGTCAGGGTCCACAGTCACTTAGAAACTTGAAGTTTCCTGTTATTTGTTGAGGTCCTGGAGGCCCAGAGTTCTGTAATCTGGCCAAATGCTTCCTCCACTGAGAGCAAGAGATTTGGTGAATTTAGCCCTGTCTTCAGCTCTGATATGCTCACACAGCCTCCTGGATGTTTCAGATGACCTTCCTGCTGCTTTACCTGGCCCTAGTCATAGCCCCTCTTCTTTTTTTCAATCAGATTTTATTAGTACATTTTAGATATAGCCCCTCTTCCGCAGCATGGCTGCTCTCTTGGCCTCAGCAGATAGCTCCCTACGTTGCCCCTTTGCTTCTAGCTTGATAAGTTTTCTGGAATCTGGAGGGTGGAACAGCAGGACAAGTATAATCCCCGGGTGCTTATAAGTAGGAGAGGGTACTGGGCCCCAGAAGAGGAGTAGGGATGCACAGCTGCCAGATCCAAAGATGCACAGACGATAAAGACAGTCCTCAGCATCATTTATCCTTGGCCAGTTCTGGCATTCACATGTAAACCTCTATGGTGCGGGGGGTCGTGGAAACACAGGGGCAGAGGGCAGACGACTTGTTAGCTAGGAGAAACTCAGACTGAAGCTAGCCTGGCACTGTTGTTAGAGGCTGAGGTTACCCCAGGATTGAGTTATAGTGGAGAAAGACTTATTTGCATTGACAAATGGCAATTAACGAAAGAGATGGTTAAAAGTGAGAGAAGCTACAGGCTCAGAAATGTCAGTAGTTGGTGTGGAAAAGGATTCCTTCCTCGTAGCTTCCTCTCTTCCTCCCTCCTATCTTCCTTCACCATTGTGCTCCTCCCTTCCTCTCCTCCGCCTTCTTCCTGCTGGCACCATCCCCCCGCCCGCAGCTTCTGATATGATTTCTCATGATCTACAGTCAAATGCCATTAATCTCGACAGGCTCGCAAGGGTCCAGCTAAGCTGTCCCATGAGCCAATCCTGTGAGCAGACAGACCAGAGGAGGCAGCAGGCAGACTGCCCCCCACCCCGCCCCCTCAGGGGTAACGGCCGCTAAACCAATGAGCCAGAGTGGCTGCCCCTAAAGTAATCAATAAATCACTTAGGGTCCAAGAGAGGTGGAAAACTCCCCAGCAAACAGTGCTCAGAACATTTTTTGTGACCTCCTCTGCCTTGAATGTCCATGGCATACCAGCCGCTAGGGCCAGGATTGACTCTGCTCTCAAGGTACCGCTCCCAAATTCCGCCTGGCCCTTCTCAGTTTCAGAGGGAGGTCATTCATTCCAATGGGATGTGACAGGTGCCATCTTCAGGCGCTTGGCTCTGCTCCCAGCGGCAGGGACTGTGGCTGACTGCAAATCTCCCAAGTGCAATGCTGGTCTGGAGAAAGCAAGCCCTAGGGTGGGCAGATGACCTTTCAAGAACTCTCGAACTCAAGGTGAGATGGCAGTGTGATGTAATGGACGGAGCCCTGGACTGGGAGGCTGGATATCCAGCTTCCAGTCCCATTGCAGCTACTAACTTGCTAGGAGATGCTAGGTAAGTCACTTTCTATTTCTGGATCTTGGTGTCTCCCTTGTGATGTGAGGAAGTTCTGACTAGATTTTCTCTAATGACAGTTCCAGCCCTGATAAGCAAATTGAAATTTTTAAAAATCCACCATCTTTGGAAAGCTTCCAGCTTGGTTTGGAATTCAGGGACTCCCTTTCTAGGTAGGGCTCTAAGTTAGCTGCTTTGCCACTAAACCCTTAACCCTAAACTCCCACTCTGTACCTGCAGTCATTGCCTAGCACCCAAGTCTGGCTAAGATACAAAAACCTATAAGTCTGGTCTTCCCGTCCTGCTGAGTTAGCCCCTCTCTGCACCTGGGGCTGGAACATTCTGTTGGACTCCTGAAGTGGAGCCCTGCTGGAGGGGATGCACCATTGGCACTCAGATTTTAACTCAGACAGGTGAGGTGTCTGCTTAGGGGGAGATGCCACGCAACTTTGAATTTTCACTTTTTTACAGTTAAAAGTATGGCACAATAAATACTTGTACAGATATTAAAAAGTTGATCCCTTAAAGGTTGAGGGCAGAATGCTGGTCCCTAGAGGCTGAGGAGTGTGTGTATAGGGGAGGGTTAGGTCAATGGGTACTATTTTATAGTTAAACAGGAGTAAGAAGTTCCGGTACGCCAGTCTGCAGGCAGATGCTCATAGATGAGGATGTCCTGTACATTTGAAAAGGTTAGAAGAAGTAACTTTGAATACTTTTATCACAAAGAAATGATAACAATTTGAGAAGATAGATATGTTTGCCCCCATTTGAACACTGTGCTGTGTATATACATGCATTAAAATATAACCTGGTAACTTATGCATATGAACCATTTTTATGTTTTATGTACTGGATGAAATAAATTTAAATTTAAAATGTGCATACCCTTGTTAGCAATCTGCCACATTTATGTTTTCTCTGTTTCCCCCCTCCCAATTTGGAAGTCTCTTGTAGATCTGACTCTTTTAACCCTGAACACTTTGGAATGCATATCCTAATAGCAAGATTGTTCTTTTTTTTTTTTTTTTTTTTTTTTTTTTGGTTTTTCTCCGGTACCAGGAACCGAACTCATGACCTTGCGCTTGCCAGGCAGGCGCTTTGCCGCTGAGCTAAATCCCCAGCCCCAAGATTGTTCTTAATTGGAAAGATTCTCAGGCTTCATAAGTGCTTTGGAATTCTCAGCAAGGGAAAGGTCTCTAGTCTCTGGGACTGGACGTATACAAGGTCTAAGGAGTAGATTTCAGTCAGGGCATATGTAGTGTGAGGAGTTGAGCACAAGAGGAAGAGGCACAAACAGTGGTTCAAGTACAGGTTTTGTTGTTTTGTTTTCTTTAGGGCAATGATCTTGCGTCAGTCATTTCCCTTGGTCAAACTTCAGCTCCTTCATCTATGAAGTAAAATAATCTCTCTTCTGCCCGCTTCCCAAAGCTGTATAAGGTTCAGATGTAAAAATATGTATGACAGCACTTTGGAAACTGCCACACTAAACACATAAAGACAGTTGATTTGCCAAAATGATCTTCGGAGTTAGTAAAGTCCTGGAGCAATACTGCCCTGGTCCCAAGGAGGTCTCTAGTAATACATGGAAGTGGATGACCACCCACTCCCGCTCATCCCCCTAACACTTATTACTGGAAGCCACAAAATTTTCATGTAGCATGGAAATTTCAGTGATTTGAATCTCTTGCAGTTTTTAAAAGGCATAAAAACACTGCAGTTCTCTCCTGTTGTTTTTTTTTTTTTTTTCAGATAACCCCATTTTCTCTCATTGATTGTGGCACAAAAGTAAAAGATTATCACCCCACTTTGTCTTCTTTTTGACATTTTTTGTGTGCCCCCTTAGTTTGTACTATTCTTCCTGCCCCACCCTGTCGAGACTTGTAGAGTTGCAAAAGTCTCTCATCCTGCCTCCCCTCCACCTCAAAGAACAAAATGCTTTACAAAATTAAGTGAGCATTTGGGAGTTTTAACTTGATTTTTTCTTTTCATTCAACCAGAGGGGTATGTGTGTGGGAGATGCACTTGTCAACTAAAAGCAATTTCCCTGCCTCCTTGGGGACTGAAGTGTAATCGTAGCTCTGTCTTTCTGATGTCAGGATAAAGCTTGCATTTTCCTGAGTGGTGTCAGCACACTGACAGACAGCTCCTGGGATCTAGCGAGGAGTACTGGAAAAGAACAAGGTGGGGGATCTGGAGGCCGGTCTCAGCTCATCTCTCCTCCCTTGGGCGACTCGGGACTAGTCACTTACTTTGTCTTACTTTTCTAACTTAAAAAAATAGGAATAATTCTCTCCACTCCTGCCTCATAAAGATTGTGCAAGGACTTTGTCAGGCTTTGGTGATCTAAAAATGTTTGGAAGTAATAGAGCTATGGGAGGGAAAAAAAGTGTTGTGGGAGCAGTGTATCATAGGAATGCTACTAAATAGATGGAAAGGGACATCCAACTTGCCTTGTTCAACTCCATTTGAGAAATGAAGAAACTGAGGCCTTTCTGAGGTACAAAGAGGTCCTCATACTCCCAGAATACTCCTCATACTCCTCATACTCCTCATACTCCCACGACTTCACTGGTATATTCAGCATGAGCTAAGATACATTCTTCTAAATAAAAGGCTGGGAGGCAGAGGCTTGAGGAACTGGGGCGTCACGTCAGTACACGTGTACCCTGTGCATGGTACGTGGGCCTTCTGACAGGAGTTCTCATGAAGAGGTATTGGGAGACAATCTGCTGATTTCCTTCATGGACCAAGGAGTAGATGACTTTGTTATTTCCTTCCTGAAAATGAAGAGACCTTTAGAAAACCTGTCGAGGGAGGTGGGTAGTGGGACTGAGAATTCCATTTTGTAAAGGCTGAAGTTGGGAAGCTGATGCGTTCACAGTCACTCAACCTGTCAGCCAGCAGTTCAGCCTCACTCCAGATATCTTACCTTGAAACACTCAGTTCTATCTGCTGTGCTTCAGCTGCCTCTTGGTTGATGCAAGGAACCCAACGAATAGTGTGTTCAAATGAAATAATTTGACTGGGAAGTGCCATGTAGCAATACATGCAAGAATTCTCAGAAAGTCCAAATGGATACTCTGTATGGAGTTTGCTCATTTTGAATAAACCTAGACCCTTCCTGGAGTTAAGTTTCAAAATGTACCAAACGAAATTCTTATGCTACCCACTTACGCTAAGGAGATGGAGTTGAGTTAGGGTGATGAAATTCCCCTGATGGTTGTCCCTACATTCCTTGTAACTGAGATGCAATGGGAAGAAATCGCTAGCAAGGTTTACAGGGAAGCACTTCTTTCCTCTGTATTAGTTTCTCTAACTTTAGTGGACATAAGAGCCCCAATGGAGAGTCTGCTAAAAATGCTGTTTTTCTGGTCCTCATACTCAGAGAGTTGTACTCAATAGGACTGGAGTGGGAGAAGAGAATGTGCTCTGTTCTCGCATCCCCCCAGGAGATTCTGATGCACCTGGTCTTAGGGATCACGCCTTGGGAAAGTGATCAATTATGAGGTTTAAGGACCTTGAAGTCTTAGTGTTGCATTTAATTAGAAATTGTTTACCTGGATGCCAGGCATTCTTAGTCTTTAGAGAAAGGAAAGGAAGGTTTGGAGCTTTCCCCCTCAAGGTCAACAAGCCCCCAGATTAACTTCATCATGATGGCTATAGAACTCACAGCACACATTGAGCTAAGTTAGGAGCAAGTTGGCTCTTACTTAGCTGAAGTTTCAACCAGAGCCTCTGATGAGACAGCCAGCTAGTTCTAGAGCTTTAGACTTTAGACTTTGAGGGTGAGAACAAAAATGCCCATTGTGCCCCCTTATTAGCCCCTTGGCGTGAGGGGTTGCAGGTCCAGGCTAAGTAAGTTTCTCATAAGGGTGCTAAGGACCCCTCATATTCTTGGAAGAGATGCCATAACATGTTATATGTCCCTGCACAGGAATTAAGTTCTGCATTTTACTCACAGACCAGCTTCCTTAGCCTTTTCTGGGTCAACAAAGCCGGGCCTAAGAATCCTGTGCCACCAGCACAACCCCAACCTACAAGGTCCAGTCATTCTAATTAGCTTGGTCCTTTGTTTAACAGAGACAAAGTTATAGATTGTTTTCTATAAGTAGTATTTTCTAATTCCAGAAAATAATATGCTTACTAAAGAAAAATTGGAAAATGCTAAAATATGAAAAGAATAAAACAGTTAAAATTGCCTATAATTGAATTGCCTAAATACAATCATGATTAAAATTCAGGTACGTTTCCTTTTAGCCTCTTTTTTCTATGTATAGGCATATTATTTATTTTTACTGTCTGTGCTATAGTGTGCATACATTTTGCATCCAGACTTTTTTCATTTAAAAGTATCACAAGTGTATCTTCATGTTATCATATAATCTTCTTATTATACATTTTAAAATAATTGCATAATAATTCATTCAATGAGTCAACATTATTTGCATAGCTCAATATCTGGCACCTAGAGGACATCTGATAAATATTTGTTGAATGAATTAAAGAACTGATGGATGAATGCATTCCTCTGTTGCGTGACATTTAAAGATTTGCAAAAGGAACTTTAATACTAAGTAATTAA
Organism: Chinchilla lanigera; assembly: GCF_000276665.1. NCBI lineage: Eukaryota > Metazoa > Chordata > Mammalia > Rodentia > Chinchillidae > Chinchilla > Chinchilla lanigera. The sequence goes on along the minus strand of NW_004955473.1, from coordinate 3,948,022 downwards.
GGGACAAAATAGATAAGTCAAAAGGGAGAAAGAAGAACTGTCAGCTTGGTTATCCATCTATATCTATCTATCTATCTATCTATCTATCTATCTATCTAATTCTCTTTTTCCCCCAAAAGAGTATATGCTTTGCATGAAGCTTGTTCATAACTGTTAACATCCCCACTTTCAGATGAGGAAACTGAGTATTAGTGAGGTTAAGTAACTCTCCCAAGATTACATACTAATACATAGCACAACTGAGCTATTTCATGTTTATAAGTACCCTTATCCTTGTTCCTTTACCAGAGTACACTTCTTGAGAAAAAGGCAACAAAGATAGAGAGCTACCATGGGTTTATACCTCAGGTAGAGCTACTCTAGAAGCAAAGAAACCTCAGAAAACCATTGAGGTCATTATAAAAGCTGGTGTGGGCTGGGGATTTAGCTCAGGGCTGGGGATTTAGCTCAGCGGCAAAAGCGCCTGCCTGGCAAGCGCAAGGTCGTGAGTTCGGTTCCCGGTACCGGAGGAAACCCTCCCCCCCCAAAAAAAAGCTGGTGCCAGATAAGCTCATGGGAAGAGGTAAGGCTGAGACTTCAATATCCAGCACCTGAAGCTGGACATTTCTAGATGTCAAACTTGTTTGGCTTGGATGACTGGATATTTGTACAGCAGAAATTGGTAAAAGCAAGTCTGGTGAATGTTTGTTGTCTTTGATTGCTTTTAGAAAACTAGAAATGATGTAGAAATTGGTGCAAAAGAGGGGAGCATGTTTCCCAGAATGGAAGAAAAATGAGTGGAAGCCCTTTAAACTCTGACTATAGCCCTACTTTGCTAAGAATTGTATGGTAAAGCACAGGCAATTTTTCTGTTTTATGCACCCCTTTGCCATGCAATGCTAATGTCAGTGGTTAGCCAAACAAATGTAATAACTTCTGTCCCCAAAGACCCATGGCTTTGGCTTGCACACCTCTGGCCTGCAATGGAGCTGTTGAAAGAGGATTTCCCATGTTTTTTTCTGCCTCCTCATTAGCGTTATGATCACTAAAGCCCCTGTTCTCCAGTAGAGAAAAACATGACTGTCACATCTGTACAGCTACCAATGGAGAATTGGGGGAAAATTAATTTGGGCCCCTGAACTTGAAGAGAAAAAGAAAATTTCCTTTTGAAGCCCTTGGTGCCTAGTGTGGTCCATCTCTAGTGGTGACTTCTACCCAGGATTTGGGGGAACAGGGTTGGTTTTCCTCTACCAAAAGCTACGAACACTAAATGGATTGTGGTGCGTGCCCCCATATGTATTTAAAATTTAAAAATACAAAGCCATAAAAGAGATGTAAAAAATCCAGCACAGTAGCACCCCTCATTAAAATATCAAATAGCCAATTCTTTCTAAAAATAAGTGTTCGTTCCCCTCCTATGTCAGTGCTCTGAACAAAAGCATAGGCAGTGGAATCTGTAAGTCCGCAGCGATGGGAAGGAGGAAACCCAATTTCTATGTAGCTGACACTGTTTTTCTACCTCATCTGGGGACCAAATCCCTTAAAACACAGATTCTCAGGCAGGAGGGCACCCTTCTTTCCTGAGAGAGTCCCAGGGCAGGGGAAATAATATCACTGTTAGATTCAGGGTCCCCTGTCTGGCAAAAATCATTTCTCAGTCACATTCTTGGTCTTCTAGAACAGAGTTTAAAATCAGACTTGGAGCTATCCATGGCTTCGGTGATGCCTCTCTTAAGATGAGGATTGGGGGTACCAGTGGGCAAGTTCCAAAGGACTGAGGCAGAGCCTCCCCTTCAGATACAGAGGTCCTGGGGCAAGTACCACTTCCCTTTTAGATTAGGCCTCCTGGGAGATGACATGATATTTCATTTAAAACCCAGGGTTTCCTAGGGCTGCTATGGTCTCTCTCAGGTCTGAGGATCCCCGGAACAGGTGCACCACCTCGCCCTCAAATTGTACCTTCTGGGGTACCGAAGTGGTTGTATGTGCTCCATTAAGGGTTAGTAAGGTAGGGGGCAGGCCAGGTTCTTTCCCTACCTCTCAGTTTTGGGGCTCTCCCAGGCTGAGACGGCGTCTCCTCCCCTCTGTCTCTGGACTCCCTGGGGTAGGGGCAGGGTGCTGCCCTCAGAGTCAGAGCTTCTCCGGACAGGAGCTGGGTCTTGGCCTCCTTCTGGGTGGGGGAAGGGGCTGCGGGACCAGAGGTCCTTCCCTCAGGCAGGGGGTGGGGGTGGGGGTGGGGGTGGGGGGCTGCCCTGAGGCCCTGCCCTCTCTGTGACAGGCTCGGTGTCCGGTGACCAAGACACTCAGAGCTGGGTGCAGGGTGCGGCCCAGGGCGTGGTCACCGGGGGCTACTTAGAGCAGCGGTGCACAGAGCAGCGCGGAGGTTAGCTGCGAGGCTGCTGGCGCTCAGCGCGGGTCATGGCGTGGATATTGGACTGCCTTTTCGCTTCGGCCTTTGAGCCCCACCCCCGCCGTGGTGAGTGGGGCCCGCGGAGTCGGGGGTCTGGGGCGCTCGGCTTGGGGCGGCCAGCGCCTGCAGCCCTAGCTGGGCTCCCTGGAGCTTGGCTCCTTGCCCCCTAGCCTCCCTTCCCGTTGGCTTTTAGCTAATTGCTCCTGGCCCAAGGGACTGCCCCGTCGAGGACCCGCATAAATCACCAGCTTTGCCGGGAACCTAGAGCAATCGCACTAATGGCTCAGCGGGACGCTGGGCGAGCGCGGGGGGCGGAGTCCTGGCTCAGCTGCCTGCAGGGTCAGCCAGAGCCCTGAGGCCAGACTCACAAGAGCGCCGTCCCACAACCCAAAGGCTCTAAAGGCCCTAGGATGAATGTTCCTGGCAGGGAAGCCAGGGCCAAGGGCCCCTGAATAAGGAGGTAGGGGTTCCTTTGCCCTGAAGTTTGCCCCATTGTCCCAATCCCAACTACAGAATATCAGCACGCTCCCATCGAATTCAATCCCTACATTCAAGAGATGATGACACTGAAGCCCTGCGCCGGTAAAGGCCTGAGCAAGGTCACCCAAGGAGTTGGCAGAGATCTGAGACAGCTTATGTTCTGCTAACTGCTCACCGCCCCTAGCTGCTCAGTGGCGGTGACTTGGGGTCTTTAGTCTGGCTTGTTGCTCGCGTGCTTGTGATCAGTGCTCGGTTTCCCTATTCCTATGAAGCAGGACAAGTGCGCAATGATCATGGTATGTGGGTCACATTTCAACCGTTTTCTGGAACTGCTTCTATAAAGTAGATTTTGGAAATGCCTTATTTTAGTTTCAAGAGACTGATATGTTCTTTTCCAGATTTCCTAGGACCCACACTGTCCTTCTCTCCCCCTTAATAGGCTCCACCTCCTCCAGGCTGCCACCTGCCCCCAAAGCCACCTGTTTTTCCATAGTCTCCAACCCCAAAATCTATATTGGTGATAGTGCGTCATTGGTCATCAGCCATAGACCAAACCTGGGTTGTCTCTTCTTTCCTCTGCGTCCTCACAGGCAAGGGAGGGGAGGCAGAGAAAGGAGGAGCTCCAGCAATTTAATTCAGCACAGACTTGATTTGAAGTCTTTCTAGCCCCAGCACCCGCTGAAAGCCATCCCAGGAGTCTGAGCTTCTGCTAAAGACACTGCAGCCTGCCCAGCGAGTTCAAGTACGGTCTCTGGCAGGCCTCAAGCTCTCTGAGGAAAAAACAAAAGAGATCTGCAAGGATATAAGGAGTTTAATTTTTTCTTGCCCATACAAAGCTATGTGATCCTGATATAGATAAAAAAGGGAGTTTTATAAGATGCTTTTTAAGGCCTTGGGGCTGGACCACCCTATCCTTGAAAAGGACATGAGGGAATCATTCCACCCCTGCCTGGCCTGCAAGGTTGTCCTGTAATGCCAGTGGGATCCAGGATATGAAGTCTCCTTTATGAATCACTCCATGGGAGGCAATCAGTGTCACACAAGGACACCCACCTGCATCCAAGCATAGCAACGTCTAGTCCTGGGATCTTCCACCTTGTGCACACTGACCTTGGCACCCTTCTTGCTCCCCCTTTCCAGGAAACAGTGCCAAGCTTCTCCATTCCCCCATTCCCCACTCACCCCAGTTCTCATCCAGTCCAAACCTCTTCAGTTCTTCATTTAACGTGGGACATGGCTGCAAGGCCCCTAACCACATCTAGCTGCTCTTCTTTGAGTTATAAATGCCCAGTGACCTGGCCAGATTTCCAGCTGTGTCCTTATAAATATAGCCCTGGATGGCTGACTTTCCCTCTTTTGGAAGCCCATGACACACCCAAAGTATGTGTATACATAGCCATAAATACACCCATATGTACACATCCCACACCCATGAGTGCCCAATGTGTAAGCCATGAGCAAACACATATGGTTTACATGAACTGAGAACTTTTCACATACAACACGACATACTCACATCACATATGCATGCACCACTCACAAATTTCATGCACATGCCACACAGGTCACACAAAGACGTTATTTATATTATAAATACTTTAAACTACTGACACTTTTAAAAAAATACAGTAGACCCAAATTCTTTTCAGACTCTTTGTTCTGTATTTAGTTGGTGTTTGAACATATGTGCAACACCTTATATTTGCAGCAGTATTTCCAGTCTCGGAGAGATCTGTCCCTGCAGCACACTATTGCCTACACCAGCTCTATTATTCATACACGAGCAGCTAAATATGTAAAGTATAGCCTAAATGCTAGGTCCTTAGGCTCAGTGCCCTACATGTATGACCTTATCTAAGACACACATCACTTAAATCGGTTAATCTTTGTGTACAATTTTCAACCACTTCATTGTACTCCCCTTTAGAAATGTAGCATTACATGAAGGGCAACTTTGTGGATCACTATTGATATCCTGTTAGGCTATAACTGCCCTTGGTGCCTCTCTTCAAATGCCTCTCAGAAACCCCAGTGAGTCAGTGGTAGGGGGAAGGAGTATTAGTTTGGCAGAACGGGGGAGGTATTCTAAATGTACTTTCACCCCAACTCCCTTCTCCTAGAGATAGTTGATATTTCAGAGAAAACTTCTGAGGGTGATAATAGCAATGGGCAACCATATGGAGGGATTTTGGAGAGACATCATTCAATTCTAGGAGGAATGGGGGCTCAGAAAGGCCTTCTTTCCCAGGGAAGGGGACCACATGACTGACCCACTTGAAATTCTCTCCCTGGTTCACTGTTGGCATTGGATTTGGCATCAAACAATTGGACTTCTGTAAGGCAGCTAAAATTCTAAAGCTGAAGGGGCCCCAGGGGCCACTTTACATACAAATTTGATCTTTTCTTGGAGATGAGACCCAATCGATTTGTTGAGGCCAGGCCTAGTTGAGCTGCAACCAAATCATTTTCCAAAGCTAGGGCAAGACTATCAATGAGGCACCCCACTCATTTGGTCAGGGGTTCAGACACACACCCCTATTCACCCACGGTAGGACATCACAAGGTTTTTACTTTAAGATATTTCTCATGGAGAAATGGGGAGAAAAACTGATGTTCCCCTATAAATTAGGTTCTCAGGCTAGGCTATACTTTATCTACCACAAGAATGAAATACAGAATTTGTGTGATGAAAACTAGCAGAAAATTATCCTTTTGCAAATGTACCTCAGGGTCCAGCAGTACAGCTGACATTCATCAAACTAAATATCAAATGGCAGAAAGCAAACCGAACACTGACAAAGCAGGTCCTTGAGGGTGATTATGCCAGTGGTGAAAGCAACATCTTGCCTTTGTTTTCACATGTACCTGGTAAAACAACCTCAATGCCCAACAATAGTGCAATGGCTAAACAAATTCCGTAACATATCCACTAGCTAGATAGTATGCGAGTATAAAAATGGTGTCTAGCAAGAACACTTAATAACACAGAAAAATGGTATAATTACAACAGTGTCAAACATGCATTTTTGCAAGATTGGAAGAAAATCTGTCAATAGTGTAAAGTTAGGGATTCAGTTAAGGTGGTAAGATAATAGTTTTTTTTTTTTTTTTTTTTTTTTCTGTTTTCCAAAATCTGAATAAAGTTTGAACTTAAATCCTTAAAATTTCAGGTCAGCTTGGTGACACAGGCCTGTGGTCCCAGCACTCAGAAAGCTGAGACAGGAGGATTGCCACTAGCCAAGGCCAATCTAGGCTACATAGTGAGCTCAAGGCCAGCCTGAACTGCACAGTGAGATCCTGTCTCAAAAAAATTCTTAAAATTTTAAAAAAGTTTTAAAAGGCTAATCAAAGACTTATGTTACACAATTAACCTATACAATGATCTAGAATCCTACTGTAGATAATCTAAGGATTTTTCCTCCATATTTTAGTTTAAATACAGTGGCTAAATCAGGCCAGCTGAACATAAACTTCCCAATGATCATGAAATAATTCCCTAATCCTGGAAAGAAGCACAGCTGCTTTGAATCCAAGGCCTGCACTTAAGTACTGCTATGGGTGGGTTACCTAACTTCTCTTAGAATGCCATAAAATGCCTACATTTCTGGGTTATAGATAATAAAGTAATAGCTATTATTACTGTTATTGTTGATACCATTATTTAAACACTTTCTATGGCTCAGATATCACAAGTTATGTTTTTTTAACCTCCAAGTATTTACTACTTTAAAATACCAGTCATTTTACATAAACTACTTCATTTAATATTCACAACAACTCTTTGAGTTATTATTATCATCTTTATTTTAAAGACAAGAGCTAGCGAAAGCTGAGTAACTTGCTCACTATCACAGAATGACTGAGCAAAGATTACAATTGATTACAATTCCTTTTGTAACATTTGAGTGAGATTAGATGATAATTTGCAAAGCTCTGAGAACTCTTTTGACACGCAACAGATATTACTAGGTGGGCAGTATGATGTCACTAGTGATACTTTGCCTGGGGTCCAAATTCTAGTATTTGACCCATTTGATTACCTATAGATTTCCTTCTGTAAAAAAGTACACATTTTAACTGGAAGATGCAATGCAAACACCACCTGTGTCCTTAGTGCTTGGGTTGTGAGTCACTGGAAATGATTTCTGTCTCCTTCTGGCATTATCATTTGTTCTCACATGTATCTGCAGAAGTAGGTTTGATGAGCCTTGGCAGCTACTGTCACATCTCAAATACATACCTCTTGAGAAATCATGTGGCTCCCTCAGGTTGGGCACCCAATATCCAGCAGCTGGTATATCCAGTCCCTGCTTATTAAGGGACTCTATTATGTAGTATTCACTTATGCTGAACCCCTGCTTCAACTGTTTTCTGTATGATATGGCTGACCAATACTTGTTACCTCTCCCATTTTCCTTGTCAACAGAGGGCTCCAGAATCTTTTCAGAAGCAGACAGGGGTCAGAACTGGAGAAGCTTTTCTAAATTTCAAAATCCTCAGTAGGACTAGCTACTAGATTATCTTGCAGAGTGCAGTCTCAAGGCGGGGAGGGAAGGTAGCATAGAGGATAGAGAGCAGGGGTAAAGAGGAGGGAGTAGAAAGCATCTTCCAGAGAATGGGAACATCTGAATGCCAGCCTCTCAGAGCTTCTTATTCCCTGAGTCTCAGTACCTTTCTACTCTGTAGTCTCTTCATCCTTCCCTGGATTATTTCCACCTCCCAGGAGCCCTGGCTACCTGACCTTCCCCCCATCAATCCCTGCTCAGATGCAGTTTCTCTTGTAATGACTGGCTTTTGTCTCTAGAGGGAAGCAGCTACATGGGGCAGGGCAGGAAGGGGCACAGTCTGGGGTCTCCTTTCACCTCCCCAGTTTTGATAAAGGGTAGATTTTGTTTTCCTTTGACTATGAACAAATAAATAAAAACTCATGCGAGATGTGCTTTAGGTGCTGCATAGTGTATCTCAGGAAGCCACTCTCTGCCCCCATCATCCTGTCTACCTCCCAACCTTTCTGGCTGCTAGAATTTGGGTGGTTTTAGGAGCTTTCTTAGTTTCTGGGGTAGAGATGATGGAGGAGGAACATAAGTCATCGGGAAATCTTATCGAGAAATAGTCACCATTTTTTTTTTTTTTTTTTAAACACAACAGGCAGGGTTGGGAATGAACTGGAAGAAGTCTGGATACTGAGAAAGTTTCAAATTTTCCTGTGCAGAGTACTACCCTGGAACCTTGGCCTCATTAACACTGCCAGGAGAAACTACAGAGTGAGAATTGGACGTAAGTTCCATTTCTTCCGGGGCTGCATTAGGCTGATCAAAACATCATCCTAAAAGAAGGACTATTTCAAGAGTGTCAGACAAATCAGTAATGAGGAAAATTGGCAGCTAAATCTGTCGGCTCCACTCCCTCAGTAGCCTGGTTAAGATACTATGAGTGCTAATGAGAGGAGGAAAAACGGGGAGGTGGAGGGAATTAACCCAGCTTTTCTTGAACACTTACTATGCCTGTTATGTATTTGGCTGACACTTTGTTCTATTCACTGCTTTCAGTCATCTGAAAAATTCTAAGATAGGCATTGGATATCTCCATTTTACAGCTGAGAAAACTGAGGCTCAGAGAAGTAACCTTCCAAGAGCACACAGCAAGTTAGCAATCTGACTAAGTGGAGATAACAATTCAAAGCTATCTTGTTCCAAGCCTGGGGTCTTTCACAGTCCCCATGGAAGAGACAAAAACCCTAATCCTCAAGGGCTTTACTCTCCTCAAGAGACCACTATTTCTCTCATCAGTAAAATTCACATTTTGGTGATCTGCCCCTATAGTCTTGGTTTTAGGATACAAGCAAGCAAATCTCTATATTGAACAGTAATGGGCAGACAGCTGTTAAAGTACTTTCCACCTTTTCAATTCCCCATATAAGACTCCTGTGATGGAGACACATTTCTGGAACTTGAGAGAGAGAGAGAGACAGACAGACAGACAGATAGACAGGCAGAGAGACAGAGACAGAGAGAGGAAATTGACTTGTAATAGCAAGTTTAAAATACAAGCAAAGTGTGTGTGTGTGTGTGTGTGTTCATTCTATGGAGGTGGTGATATTGACAGTGATTCTGTAGCTGCTCGTCTTCCACCATTTAGAAGGTGGAGGGTGGGAGTGGAATAAAGATGTTAACGGAAGTAGGTTTGGTGAGCCTTGGCAGCTACTGGCCCAGGTCTAGATCTTAGGATCCATAGACTGGAGGTATTGGCTTCTTCAGTTTGTCCCCATTTCACAGGCAAAAGCACTGAACTAGAGCAAACAAGACAGACCCTGTAAATGCAAGTGGGACTTGCCGGGGTTGAGGCAGGTAGTTTAGAGATGTGTCTGTGTGTATGCGTGTGTGTGGAGAATGAAAGGAAGGAGAGGCATGAGTAGCCAGAAGGAAGTGTAAGTGAAGCTGCTTTATTCAGAGGAAAGTGAGGAAGTGTGACACTGGCTTGGCAGCACCATGTGCTTGAGACCAGAGGCTGGGAGATGACAAAAATTTGCACGAGCTCTCTGCACAGACAAAAATGCAATAAAACCAAAGGTTTCAGGTGGTCTGTGTCCCACACAACTTAGATTGGTCTCTACAGCCCCTTTTTCTCCCCCAAAAGGAGGCATTCTTGCTACATAATACTTTAGGCAATGCTTTTCTGCCCACCCAGGATGAGGTGCTGACCCAGACCCAGTTGGGGGTAAGCTTTTTGGATGTTCCAACCGCTTTCCATCCACACACTAGGCTCATTTGTGCCAGCTGAAAGGGCACAATAATAACAGTGGCAATTTAAATCGTGCTTCTCACTTTATCCCTGAAAAGTGGCAAAGTGACTCACCACTGTTGAATTGTCCCTCTCTCTCCACCCCCTGACCTCTTTGCAGTAGTCTAGGATGGTTCCCTGGGGGCTGAGCTGGGAGCCAGTGCTTCTAGAAGTCCTTTTACTGTGACTGGTCTAACACCACGCCCCCCATAAATGTGTTCCCCAAAATGCAATGGATTGTTTTAATTTGAATTTCTCAGATGAATCTGCTTGGAAGGCATTTGAGCAGCAGCATGAGCCTCATTAGGCAAGCAGATTGCACCCCCCATGAACAAGACAAAATGGGATCCATTCAACAGTCTTTTCTGATGGGGGCTCTTCTTGTTTTTCTTTGTGCCGTTTGATAGAGAGATGACCGGTCTGCTTGAAATATATTGCATACACAATTTCTGGTGGGGATACTGCAAAAATGGGTGTGGGGTGGGACTACGAAATCATCCCCCTAGTCCTCCCTTGCCCCTCACCCAGTTCTTTCCATACCCAATTCCACCTTTCTGTGGTTTAAAAATGCTCATTCCCAGCTCTTTCTTTCAGCACCAGCCTAAAGAGAGCTTACAGAACTGGAGCTAGTGAAGTGCTTGTGTGCCGAGAGTAATTAAAATTTTGAGGTGTCCACAAAGCAGGTAATTAGGTGGAGAAGGTATCAACTGTCTGGGAGGCAGAGAAAGTAATTATGCTGAGTACTCTTGATGCTGTCAGTACACGCAAAAGAAAGATTTGTTGGGAAGTGATACTGCTTGATAGAGACTTCAATGTCTAGCAGGAATCAGGGAACTCTTAGTGAGGCTGTCTAATACAGAAGAAAGGTTTAAGAAGCATAGCAGACCTGAATTAAAATACCAGCTCTGCTTTCTATGGTCTGTGTGACCTTGGGGAAATGACTTAACTACTCTGAGCCTGATGTGTGAAGTGTAATATTGTGATGATTGTAGTTCTACCTCACAGCTTCCTTGTGAGGACTCCAGGAGCTAATGCATGTAAGAGCACTTAGCACACTGTCTGGTACCTAGTAAGTGCTTAATAAATGCTAATATTATTATGATGGCTATTATTGTTATTATTATATATCACACATTCTCTGTAGCAGCTCACGATTTAAAAGGAGGGTCAAATAATTGCTCTTAAGCATGACCATGCCTTGTAAAGCAAGAAAGTGTAATTATGGTGACTCAAAGGAGGAAGCCCTCAACTGGGAGGAAGGCGTGCCGAAAAGCAGAAAAAGTTTGTGAGTCTTGAGTTAGGTCTTACAAAAATAAGTAGGAATTTGTCATGAGACTCACGGGAAAGGGGCTTCCAGGCAACTGGATTTGCCCATAGCAGGTCAAGGAGGTGTGAAAGAGTCAGGCCTTGAACAAATAGTTTTGTTCAACTGAGTACAAACTGGGATCCCCTCTCCTAGTGGTGGTGGTGTCGGGTCAGTGACCAACAAAATCTTTCCAGGTTACTCCCACCAGCCCCAGCACCCCGCGCTAGGCGCGCCCTACCTGGCCAAAGCGGCGCCCTCCTCTTCGATCCAGGTAAGTTCACACCTTGCCCCAGCAGAACTTGACTCTTGCAGACAAAGCACACTTCCAGCGAGTGGACCTCCACCGAGGAGATGAAGTCAGCGCCAGCGGGGGAGCCCTTGCAGGGGTCGCAGCCCCCTACCTCTTTCCTGGTCCCAGTTCAGGTGCAAAGTCCCACCAGCCCCTCCCCCTCACCAGGAGCAAAATCACCAGTTTTTTAAAAAATTAAGCTGGTGCTTTCACCCCCTGCACCCATAAACTCAAGCCAGCTCCTCTGAGACACACACTGTATTCAGTCCTCCATCCAAGCATACACTGCCCCACATGCATCCACACCACACACCTGAACAGAACAATTCAAAGACACACCGAATTCTCACAGAACATAAATCTCGGAACACAAGCACCTTAAGTAGACTTATAGAGATACCTTGTTCACAAACACACACAGTGCATATCACAACAAACAACACCTGTAAACCCACATTCACACACTGAATCCAAGAGTAAGCACACACCAAATATGCATATGCACATGAGCTTCAGCAAGCACAAACACACACACACACACACACAAACACACTGCATTACTGTATACACTCACCACAGCAGGATCACAGAACCCGGCAGAAACACACACTGAACACATCCACACCCAGACTGAACCCTCATAGTCACACTATAATCGAGCAGAAACATACAACCTACAAGAATGCACACACAAACACCGCACAAGCACATGCTTCATGTCAGCAAAAACCAAATGCACACCACACCAAGCACCTGGACTAAAACATGCACCCCATACACACCCCTAAACACAGCCGGCCACACACTGAACACACCCAGAGGTACCGCACCCGCGCCGCGCGCACACACGCTTACATGCATACATACATACACACACAGCGCGCCCCCTCCTTCTCTGGGCGGAAGAGAAGGGGGCGAGGAGTGGAGGCGGGGAAGAAAGGAGAGAGGATGGGCAGGGAAGGCGGGGCGGACACAGATGCTCTTTTCCCTTTGACCTCTCAGTTCCCCATTCCCAGGCAAAGGGAGTAAGTTGGGTCCAGGTAGGGTCCAGCTAGAACCCAGGAGAGCGGGAAGGTCCAGGGAATCAACCGGCGGGCTGCAGGATTCCGCGGAGACCCAGACTCAGATTACTATAGTCGACCCCGCCTGAGGCTCCTCCTCCTACACCCTCCCGGATCCCCTTCCCGGGCCTGACCTCTGTACCCTTCCCCCACTGTGTGCTTCTTCCTCCCCATCCCCCAAAGCAAAACCAGTGACTCTTAAAGGGTTTAGAGATTTATTGGTTTCAAGAAGTAAGGAGTTGGGATCTGCATACAAGCTTTCTTCGAAACCTGTTCTAGTGTAGCATGAAGACTTATTTTTAATGGAGAGCTCACTATTTTGAATAGCAACACTTTTTTAACGTAAAAGGCTAGAGCTATTAGAAATCGCTGACTCCGCGCTGGGCACACAGTAGGACGCTGTTAATGTTCCGCCCTCGCGGTTACGTCACCAAATCTGGAAAGACTATTTGCAGCCTAACACCAGGCGGGGACGGTTCGTGGGCAGTGGGTGAGCTACTTTCTTGGCAACCAAATGTGCGCAGAACGGCGGCTTCAGACCGGGAACCGCCGGCGGCAGGGGGCGGCACCGTGACTGAAGGTGCTCTGCCCTCCTAGAGGCGTAGGCCCAGCAGGAAACTCGGAGCTCGCCTCCCACTGGGAGCGGGCGGGCTGCAGGGATTATTCCAGAACGCTGTGAGGCCAGATGACTACCTGGCTCCTGTCCTGCGCTCGTGTCCTTTCTGTCGGGACGGATAGCATGGACAAAGGAGGAGCTCTTTCCCTTTCCCTAGGCGGAGGAGTCGCATTGTATAAAATGCTGTGCGGGCTTCAGAGCTATTAGAGGTTCAAATCCCGCTCTGCCACTTCATAGGTGTCTACCTTAGTAAGTCCCTAGCTTCGTTCCGGGGATAGTCGTGAGGTTTAAGTACTTAAATGCGAAGTATACGAAGTACTCCTCCCAGTTTAGATAGTTCAGGAAAAAGATAACCATTCCTTTCCCTCCTCACTTGCCCTCATCGAAAAGATAAAGATACGGGTGTTTGAAGAAAGGGGATCGGAGGCTGAGAGGTGGACTTGGTCACCAGCTGATGGTCACAATCCAGGTCAGAAAGGCAAGGGTTCTCCAAGGGTTCAGTTAACGTTCCATTTTATAAGGAGTGTGCTGTGTTTAAGGGAAATGTTTGCAGAAGTGAGTATTTAGTGATGGTACTCACTGACCTCAAGAAGTTCCAGGTCATAACTCCAATCCTAGGAGCTGTCAACAGTGGGGCTCTTCTGTCTGTCACCTGCACCCGTCACAGAAACTTCCAAACTCACCCTACCTTCTGCAGACTTTACCCCTTTACCAGGAGCCACGTTAATATTTGTGAACTTGTAGTGAACACTCGGTGGGTTCCAGGGAGGTCTTCCTGTTACCTTCAATCCTGCCGGCACCTAGTGCAGTGCCAGACATACAAAAGAGTCAGTGTAATGCAGCAAAGAGACATGCTGGGTGAAATCCCTTGGACAACGCTAAGGTCTGAAAGTATACAAGGGATTATTAAGGACCTGAACAGGGGACTTCCAAGGCAACAACCCAGGCACGGTGTGGGTAGAGGGCTGTGATTTTGGACAAAAGGCTGTTTCATCCCCCCTCAAAGCCCTCTATCTCTAAACCTGTCTGGAAGGGCACTGTTTCAATGCGGGTGAGGCTTCTGCAGTCAATTAGGAAGAAAGCCTCTTTCCTGGAGGGCAGGGGCCCTGGCCAGCTAGAGGCTGAGTCACCACCTCAGAGCTGGGCAGCAGTGGTAGCGATAAAGCGGCAATGAATCAGTCCAAGATGACATGGGGAGATTACCTGAGTGATGATGAAAAGGGAGATGAGGCAGGAGCCTGAGCTTTAGTCATCTGAGGCTGGGGCAAAGGGAAACAGTATCTACACCCACATACCTAGTGCCAGCTCCTAACTACCTCCCTACTTCCACCTCCACCGTATCCCAAAGAGTGGCCCTGGGAGCCTTCTTAGAAAAGAAAGTAGAGCCAAAAGCGCGCCTTCTGCAGTCTGGGGTGCTTGGAAGACCTAGATTCCCATGAGTTCTGCTACTTACTTTGTCACCATGGGCAAATACTTTTCCCTCTCTGGGATTCAGTAGCAAGGTACGTGCTCAGTACTTTACCTACACGATTTCACACACTCATCTCTACAGTGCCATGGAGTGGGCATTTATTCCCCTATTTTGCAGTTGAAAAGACTGAGGCTTAGTGATGTTTGGCGATCCACTTGTTCTCTCATATATCATGATGTCTTTGAATATTTATGTTACAAAGGCAATCACTGTAATCCATGCCAATAACCTGCCAATCTTCTGCCTAAATTGGCTTTCCATGCACTTAGGTTCAAATCATGCTTTCCAAGCTGCTTCCAACAACAATATGTTGCTGTCTACCTGGGTGGATTTTTTTTTTCTATCATCGGTGACACAACCGCCTCCCCAACTGAAATCTTTCCCTTGGCCCATCAGTCTAAAATTGCATCTTAAAAAGCGAGTACCACTGCAGGATGCTGCTGTGAGGAAGGGGAGCAGAGACACCAGGGCCAAAGGAGGGGCTGCAGGAAAATCCAGGTGGGGAGGAGAGAATGAATGATGCCAGAGACAAACTGGACCAGCCTCAAGCTGCTGCTCCTTCCCTTTCTCCCCCTCTCCTGATCTGGGACTCTAGAATGTATAAAAAGGATAAGACCCAGCCTATTGCCAACAGGAGGAGAGGGGGATATCCTCTCTTTCAGAGGAAGAACCACTCATCTTGGGCACTAAAATTATACTGTTGTGTGGAGTAAGATTTATTTAACTTGGGGGGGCACAAGGGCATCCTCCTGGTAGTGATGGGGAGGAGCTGGAGGTACTTAAATTCAAAACAGTGCCACCAGCTACTGCCAGATCCAGGAGCTCTGTCTCTGAAGAGGGTAAGAGAATTTAACAGTAGGCTTCTAGGTCTCATTTTCAAACTAGGCCCTTCAGAACCCTTTGTGAGTCTATATCTTCCTGGACCTCCACGGTAGCTCTGTGCACCTGGAGCCACAAGTGCCCTCCAGTCCTTCCTCTCCCCTTCCTGTTTTCTTTTGCCCAGACTCTGCTTCCTCCTTCCCTCTTGCTGGGTTCACCCACACTCATTGACATTTTTTGACTCTTCTTTCCTCTTTTTTTCTCCATTTTTATCCCCCTTTGACAATAACATTCTCCTTTTGTCCACTGACTTGGCACACGTGGTGAGGAGAATGAGTTGAGAGGGGAGCAATTGTATACTTGAAATCCTCCCACTTGATATCCCCCCATATTGCCCTAGCTGCATCAGATGAGACTATTTAGCTCTTGTAAATAGTACCTTTTTGCCTTACTGAATGGAGATTTGTATATATGATTGGAAGAGAATATTTTCGCAAGAGGTTTTAAGAGGTTTTAACTTCCCCAGGTTCTAGATATGCACAGAAGACAGGAAATGATGACAGCAATGTGCAGGGGAGTGGGGCTGGGGGACTTGACTGAGATCATTGCCATCCAGGCCAGTGGAGGACTTTGTGAAGTCAGCTACTGTTTGCTCTTGCTATTAGCTGAACTTTGAACAAAATGACCTTTTTGCTCCTGAGTGTGTGAGAGCACATGCCCTGGACAAGAATGAGAGGAGCAGGAAAAGTGAGTCAAGGTGTGGAAGGGCTTGTTCCCTGGTGCAGTCCTTCTGTGCAAGGGGCCAGAAAAGGATGTCCCTGCCCTGGAATGTCATCCATGTCAGGGCAGAAGGGGAGCAACGCAGTACAATAAAAAGCTTGCTGAGCTGGGACCCAGGAACTCTGGGCCTTGACCTTGGCTCTGGTAGTAATTAGCTCTGCCTTTGGCTACATCTGATCCCCCACTTGTGTATTTCCTTTGAGTGGACTGGGAGAACGTGTGACATGGCCAGAGGAAGTGTCATTTGAAGCACCCAGAAAGAAGGGATCTTTGGGCTCCGTCTTGAAGCGACACTTTTTTTGGAATAATGGAAAAGACGATTGTAGGGTACAATGAAAACAGTGGGAGTAGCCCAGGGAATTCAGCAAACAGGTATGCAAAAGGCACAGAGCTGGCTGTTGCACAGAAAATTGCTATGAATCAGCCCCTACCCCACCGCGGAAAGCAAGGAGTGGGGGAATCTGAGAGGCAGAGCCAAGCGCTCACAGTGCCAGCAGCTCCTCTCAAGACTAGTCGCCTCCGCACCGCCGGATTGACTAGCGGGTCTCACAGCCTCTTATTCCCTGGCCGGACCAGGAGAGTCGCCAAGAGGTAGTGCAGGGGCCGGGCACCAGGGTTCTGAGTGCTGCCCACTGCGGGTGAAAGAGGGTGGGCAAGGGCACTCCACGCCGAGGAGGGTCCGACGTGAGGGAGGGAGAGGAGGCCTGAGAGTGCTGATCAGGTTGCTCAGGCTTTGCATTGATGGCTCAAACTTAGAGTGCGCACGGAAAAATTGAATTTTTCGGATTCTTGGAGGGGACAGGCAGGGGAGAGTAGTTTGTGCCAGCTGCGGGACTTTGTTTAACTTTGCAGATTCTTCGCTTCTTTGAGCTATGCAGGGGCAGGACACGCATAATTTGAGCAGCCCAGCTCAGGCCAGCCTGAAAACGGAGATCTCCAACAGTGGCAGCCTGAGGTCGAGACCCCCTTACCTTAAGAGGAGGCGCAGACTGTTGACTTAAAGCCGAATATCCCTCGCTCGGGGCCAGGGGCCAGCATCAGGGCTGGGGCTGGTCTAGGGCAGTGGATGAAGGAAGCCTTCTCAGACCATCCTCGAGCTCGGAACACACACACCGCACTCTGACTTCCTTAGGCCAGAGCAGGACTAAGGCAGGTCCTTCTCTGGAATAGCAGGTGGTGGCTGTGTGACCCTATATCCTGGAGTTTGATAAGTCCCTTAGAATAATCAAGGACTCTGCAGACTCTGAGGGGCTGAGTCTCTACAGTGCTGTTAGATAAACAGGGTAATAGTAAATTATGCAGGTTGGGTTTCAGGCTTAGAGATGCTTATGGACTTGCCCAAGGCCACCCACCTGCTCAGTAACTGAGAAGGCCTCCTGACTTCTGGTCTAGTGCTTTTTTACCGCTTCCTAGTCAAGATAGTGGTCTAATTTTGAGAGAAGATGGATAATTAGACAGGCACTGATATTTTAGAAATATGGTTATTGGAATGGAGTTTTAAAATACTATTCCTATCCTGAAAACTGCAGGGAAAAAGTCTCCCACAGCCCCAATTCCCTAAGACAGCCACTTAGACAGGATTTTGAGAAAGAAAACTGACAGAAAATTGGATGCTTGCTGGAAAAGATATAATCAAAGAAGAGAAGTGAGTGGGGTGAGGGGAGGAGGAAGGAGAAGCTCTCAGTGAGGAATCTGAGAACTTCTTTACTCTGAAGGTTTTCTTGACATGACCTCTGTCCAGATGCTTTGGGGCAGTGTCCCCATTGCTCTTTTCTTTCTCACGCCAACTCTGTAGAGGCTACAGGGTAAATGCTTGATGTCCTTCTCTTTAACTTAGCCTCATTTGTCTCTTCTCCCTTGCAGTGAATGTACTAAAGAATAGTATTTGTGTATGTGAGTGAAGAAAGCGTATGTCAGAAAGTGTGAGGATGTAAGTATGTGGCTGTGTGTGTGTGTGTGTGTGTGTGTGTGTGTGTGTGTGTGAAAAGGAGTGTGTCTTGAAGACAGAGGGAGTTCAAAAGGTGGGCAAAAGGAGTTGGAATTTACTCAATGCATACTTTATCCTGCAGCTCAGTGAGGGTCTACACACTGCTTGTGGGACTGATGGAATAATCGATTTTCAGTATTCCTTACAGAAACAAAGAAGAAAAAATATTTTAAAATTTGTGCAGGGATGGATGATGTTAGACCTATGGGCCTCACTTGACAGTTCCTCAGACATTTGACATTTATGCAACTTTCAACTTGGTTGTAAGATCCCAAGGAGAGAAAATGGGGTTTTCCCCTCCAGATGGCTCCCCTCTTCTCCCCACTACCCCTAGACTGGATGACTTGCTTATGGTGCCAGAGAAGCCAAAGGGGGGTTTCTCTGGTGGGCCAATAAGTTATTTTCTACATTTTAGAGACTAGATAATCCCATTCCTACACCTTGTAGCTAGCTGCTTGCATCTCTGATCATAAAAGGCCTAATGAAGAAATAGTTCATTTTATCCTCCCTGAAAGTGTGCTTCCTGCTGTCAGTGGGAAAGTATCCATATTCTTTTTCAAAAGCTGGAGCAGGGACATTTTTCAGCAGGAACACTATCTGCCTCATTCTACATAGTAGCACTTCTTCTCAGTTATCCTCTCACACTTGACTCCCAGGTATTTTTAGGGAGGGGTAATTCCTCACCTTGGTACAGCATAGTACCTTTGGCAGATCGTTTCACTATACCAAAGTAAAAAACCCCAAAAAACAACAAAAAAAAACTTCACTACAGCCTCAACTAACAAATATGGTTCGTATTTTATTAGGTGGTGAGTCTGAGACTCAGAGGAGTTTTTTTTCTTTTTTTTTTTCTCCAAATCACACAGTGTGTGTGTGGGCTTACAAGTGCTGAGCCTGGGATTTGAATCCATGTTCCAATCTGTAGTCTCTGAAGTTTTCTGAGATACCATGCTTTCAAACTGGTGTGGGCTGAGATGAGAAAAGAAACAGGGTACCTTAAATACAGAGGGCTCTTGGTGCCTTTCTTCTTTACCTCCTCCTCTCTTCTGCCTTTCACAATAGTCTTTTTCAAATGTGCATATATATTTTTCCATCTATCTATCTATTTATCTATCTGTCTATCTATCTATCATTCCCATTCTGGATCACTATTTCTAAGGAATGTTATAGAACAAGCATGTAAAACAGGACCTGAAATTTCAGCCACCTCTTTAGGAAAAAAGGTAACCTGGACTTCGACCTTCCCAGTTCCAAGCAGCAGATGCTAATGATGAATGCTAAGAAAAGCCATGACATGGTAGGAAGGGCAAGGCTTGGCCCAGGCATACATAGGACCGGCAGATCACTTTCTTCTATAGCATTTTGGTCTAACTTTAGCTGTGGCACAACCACTCCCAAGCTCTAGTTTGTTGTTTTCTGTAAAAGGAGCAAGGAGGGGGGACAATCTCCATCATACCTCCTTTCCAGGGGTTGTTGTGAGAATAAAGTGGCGTGATTCATGTATTCATGAATCATGAATAGCTGTTTTGGTTTTAAGACCTTTATGTTCCCTCAATCCCTCAGAGTTTATAATCTTATGATTCACCCAATGAACACTTATTAAACACCTACTGTGTGCTTGGGCATGGACATATAGAAAGCTTTTTAGCAAATGAAAAGCATAAGGTAAATTAGGCATTAAATTTTTTTACCTACTATTGACAGAGCATCTTATTTTTTTACTCTTTCCACTACAATTTAATAGAAGCAGCAACTGAAAGGGGAAAATGATATATATGACACCGCTGGTGATACAAGCACTATTATGTGCCCTGACACATACTGCAGCTAACAGTGAGAATCTCTCGTCTTGTTGTATTTGATGTCACATTGCCTTGTTTACACAATCCTTTGGAATGTTCATAGCATAAAGATTGCCTTTCACCACCCTGAGCTTAAGTTGTTTCTTTAGTCAATAATGTTTTAGAAGGGCATCCTGCATTCAATGGAGTGACGACTGTGCTTATTTTACAAAAATGTTGTAATTTGTGGTGGCTGCCTGCCTTCAGATATGACCTCCCCTGGCTTTGTGGAATTAGGCTTTGATTATGTGTACATTCATTTGATTTCATTATTTAGCAATGCAGGCTCTTGCAGCTATTAAGAGCAGGATGAATGAGGCAGTAGAAAATGTCCTGAGACTGAGGAGAACTGGGTTCTTGTCCAGACTCTTCTGTCAAATTGCTGTGCAGCCTTGGGAAAAATTCCTACCCTCTCTGAGCCTCAGTTTTGTGAACTGTAGTATTAGATGAGGTGATGGCTAAGATTCCTTTTATCTCTGAACCAGTCTAATATTCTAAGTGGTTCTTGAAGCATTTTCTAAGCCAAGGATTTTGTCAAGATATTTTAACAGTACTATTTCCCGTTTATGAGCTCTGCAGTGGCCTGATGGGATGACTGTATATCCTGAGGACCACTGTCCCCAGATTTAATTACATTAGAGTGTCACCCCTTCGTGGGATAAAATGAGTCATTTTGTGCACTGCATCTTCAGCCTGTGCTAAGATAAAGGTTATGGGGTAACAACTTACAAGCTAACTCGTTAATGCTCAGGGTCAACGTGGCAGTGTGTCAGCAGACCCCATCGGTGCCCAAACATTTCCATGTAGAGACCTGTGTCCCATGTTATAAGGTATTCTTTTTTTTTTTTTTTTTTTTTTTTCTTCCTCCGGAACCGGGAACCGAACTCACGACCTTGCGCTTGCCAGGCAGGCGCTTTTGCCGCTGAGCTAAATCCCCAGCCTGTTATAAGGTATTAATCGGGATGTCTTGTCCACCTTCACTATGCCTGTGGACATCTGAATAACGTAGATGCAACGCCTTCTGGGCACCCAGCCACTTGCACTGTCAATTTCTCAAACTCCCCAGGTCTCTTGGTGGCCAGGAGAAGTCTAATGATGCCAGAAAGGGCTGAATTTGTAGGGATTCAAACCACGGCATCAGTGCAGCCTTTGCTGTTGTCTCATGGGTGTTTACTAGTAAGCACTGCACCATTCCTCACTGTTGGATCGGGCAGTGGGGACAATCACACCTCCAAATTGTGGAGGGTATGGATTTGTGCCTCGCTGAGAGCATCTCCTTCCTCCTTGCAGTGTCAAAGCCGGTGACCTCTGTAACCTTCCTTTGTTTCTCCATCTGTGCAGTGCATTGCAGGAGGGTGTGACAAATAGGTTTGATGCCATCCAAGGGTGTTTCTCCTTTATGTATTGTTGGGGACTTGATTTGGGTGTCTCTCTGGTCTTTGTTCAAATTCTCCCTTTTGGAATCTGCTAATTTCTTAACTTCTTTCTGATTGAAATGAAATTATATATTGTTTTGCTAGTGACAATGCCAAATTGGATGGTCTGAAAGAGAAATAGATATGAGGATAGTAGACACTTTACTAACCTGAATAATAAAATTTGAAAAATTGAATTATGTCATTAGTTTGTATAAAGTTCATGAAGTGATTTCTCAAAAAAAATATTTGACCAGGAAGAAATTGAAGAGTGAAGAAGCAAGATCTACTCCAATAGTCTCCCCTGATAGCTTTACTTGCGTTAAAGCAATTCAAATTTAGTAGAGATTGAACAGAGTAGGTTGTTCAATGTGCTGATAGAAATTTTAATTTTATGTAATTACTTTTGAAGTCTGATATTTCCTGAATCTCAGGCCCTCTGCAAAGAACTTTCAATATGAACACACTTATTAAAAACCAACACTACATATCACAGAAACATTACTCACTCAGTTCTCACACAACCACAGAGATGGGTATTATGTTTTTACCCATTTTATGAGTAGGCCACTGAGGCTCAGAAAATTCAACTGATGTTCTTAAGGTCACAAATCTAAGAAACCATAAAGCCTGGTTTTGAACTCAGTTATGTTTGGTTCTAACTCCAATGCTCAGAACAGACACTTGTCAAAAGAAAAGTGTCTTTAGAAATATCTCTAATTCTAGGGTAAAACTTAGCAGCTCTGCTTTCATATTCCTTCTTGAAGAGTTTTTGATCCCATGGTCTCTTTGGGATGGTACCTTGGCGTACTGAATGGGAAAGAAAGCCACTCTGAAGCAAGAGAGGTCTCTTTGCCCCTCTTTCCCTGTGAGGAGCCTACTTTTGTGTTTAGCTTGGAAAATCAGGCCTGAGGACAAGTAGAACATTCACATCTCAGGAACCTGTTGTATGCTTGTCTCCAGTGTTGAAGCCTGCCCTGTCTTCCCCTCTCCTACCTCACCCACCTGCCTTTTGACTGGATCTTTCTATCTCTGCTTCTGTCCTGTGTCCTACTCGTGTCTTGAGAGGGCTAAAGGCAAAAAAGACAGTGTCAGTTTTACTGGCAGAAATACAGCATATGACTGCTCTTCAGTTTTACCCTGTATGTTCAAGCAGGGGACCAATGACAGTTTATTCTAAGTCCTTTGATTTCCTTCAGAATTGTAAGCATCTAGGCTGACTCATCTCTCAAAGGCTTTTCTCTCTCTCTCTCTCTCTCTCTCTCTCTCTCCTTTTTGGGCTGGTGTTGATTTGAGGTTTTACTGTTTGTTCCCACCTTATTTTTTTGAGGAAGGGAGGGATTGATTTTCATCCTGTTTTTTGAGGAAAGAACCAGCTCTGCTCTTGGGGTGACCAGATCTGGAAAGCCTCCAGAAGAAGAAATAGCTGAAACTCCAAGACAGGTATGGAATGTTTGGGTTGGGATAAGGGGAGAGGGAGAGTGGTGTTAGAAGAATTAAGTCAGACATAGGCTGTGCATGTCAGGATGAGACCCTTGACTATTAGGCTCTAGACCTGCTACTGTGAGTGCGGGATTGATAGAGTTTTAGTCTGCCACTGTTGGACATGTATGTGCCTGTGGTTAAAATGGTCATTTTTTGATTGCATTTTTGTGGTTGGGTTTAGGTGCTTACTTTCAGTCCAGGGGATGGTGCTTTGCACATGAAGAAGCTTTAAAATCCATGCTAGAGATTTTCCTCTTAGCTTAGTCTAAAAGTCACAGGAAGACCCCCTGTTACTATGCTGTACCTGTTCTTTGGCAAGGAATTTTTGATATCTATAATTTAACCATTAAGAAAAATGGGCAAAAGAGAATTTTGGAGATAAAATTCAAAGTGGGGGATTTTCTTGGAGAAATCATTTACTTTAATTATTCCATGATAAACCCTCACCTACCTTTTCTCTATCAAAACCATATTACCTAATCCTTGAGATCTAAGCCTTTCTTCAAGTAATATACATATTATTATTATAAATATCCATGGGACAGGGAAGATCAGACTCCCTCCTTTGTTTTTGTTTAAAGGTTTAGATTCCTATGCTCCAAGTTATCTTTTTTTTTTTGGTAAAGAATCAGCATACATATATTCACGCAAACCATAAACTTGGGAGCTATCCTAAATTCTTTCCTTTACAATTAAGTTTCTCCCCTAAATCTGGTCAATTCTACCTCATGTTGCTGACTTGGACTAGCATAGCCTGCCTCTTGGATTATCTCCCTGCTTCAAGCTCTCTACCCATACCCAGCTTTTCATGGCTCTCTGTGAGTTTTTCTAAGTACCACTGCGGCTTACAGGGCCATTTGTGATCTCACCCCTGCCCACCCAGATTTATCTCCTTCCATTCCTTTATGCTGCCCTAAGAAGATGACAGCCTCTCATCTCTTTACCTTTGCATAAACTATTCTCTCTGGATGCAACCTCCTCCTTGTCTCCATGCAGACTTAGATGTTTTCTCCTTTCTGTTCTCACAGTACTTTGTTTATATCTTGGCTGACTGACTTATCACAAGGTTTTGTAAATTGTTGCTAACCTGTGTATCTCCTTCACTATACTGCTAAATCTTTTACGAAAGGAGTAATATTATCTTGCTCATCCTTTGAAGCTTTAGCATTTGGCACAGAGTGGGCAATTAATACAGATTTCTTTTTTTCTTTTAATGAATGGATGGAAAAAACAAATGAGTAACAGAGCATGTTCAGGAAAGGGTGCTGTGTAGGATGCAGGGAGATCCCTACTGGGGCATGATGTGTAACTTGGGAGCAGTATGAGATAGTGGAGACCACGAAGGAAGCCATATAAAATAGATTTGCCATGATAGTAAGAAAAAGTTTATTCTAGTCACCAATTTTGTATAGAGAGTCTCTTCAGAAATGGTGTCAAAATGATGTTTGTTTTGGTGCAAGTTGATTTTTTTGTCATGAAAAGTAATATAATCAAATTGCACGGTTTTGGTAAACAGAGAAAAGACAATAAGCAAACAAAATACTACCACTTACTACAGAGGTTGTTAATATTTGAGAGTATTTCTTTTAGTGTTCTATTTTTATGCATGTGTTTCTTCACATAGTTGTAATCATAATTAATACAATTGTGTATTTGTTCTTGAAAAGTTTTTTTTATAACCATCACTTTAGGATTATATAATTCTCCATACTCTGGTCATTGCATAATTTATATAACTAATCTCATTGTTGGGTTAGCTTTATTCTCTTAATTTTTTTGCTGCTATGGCTCATGTGCATATGTTTTTCCTGTGCACAGGAATATTTCATTAAGATAGATTCCTAGAAGGGGCATTACTGGGGCAAAGGGCCTGGGGACAAATTTTGGCTCCAGACCCACCCACGTGTCCAGTTTGTTTTCTGGAAGAGTTGTAGAATTTTACAGTGCTCCTAGATTGGATGAAATTCTTTTTTTTCTTTTACCTGACTCTTACTAAGTATTATCATGAAAAAAACTTTATCAATGTTCTAACTAATTACTAGAAAATTCTATTTTATTCTTGTCTCAAAATGCTTTTTAAAAAACTATAAGGATTTTTTTCCTTGTATCTTGCTTCTTTTCTTTTTTTTCTTTTTTCTTTTCTTCTTCTTCTGCTAATTAGATTTTTCTCTTTTCTGGAATATCTGTCTAGAGCTCATTTTTTTAAAAGTTGGATTTGAAAAAAAAAGCAGCCAGAAGCAGCTCTGCTTGAGGGTGAAGCCACCTCCCAGTTTTCCCTCCCCCTCCACCCGCCCCCCCCATAGTTCCCTCCACTAGGTCCAGTGACAATTGGATGATGCAGTCTAGATAATCATCCGATTCCAGAATGGGTGGCTGCATTCCTTTTCTGAAGGCAGCAAGGACATTGTGCCCCAGAATCATGCCCCTTTTGCTGTTGTTGTCTGCCTTCATTTTTTTAGTGAGCGTCCTGGGAGGAGCCCCAGGACACAACCCAGACCACAAGATGAAGATGGTATCAATACACAGCCTCTCCGAGCTAGAGCGTCTGAAGCTGCAAGAGACTGCTTACCAAGAACTCCTGGCCAGGCATTTCCTCTCTGAATTCGAGCCTAACCGAGGTGAGCTTTTCCCGGGAGTGTGGCGTCCTCGCCTTCGGGCGAGTAGACCCCCCAGCCGGGACGCGACAGATTCGGGGATCCAGGAGCGTGGGAGGGGCTTGCACTTGGTCTAGGACCAGGTCGGCTGTCCAGGAGTCTGGGGAACCGAGAAAGTGGGAGTTTGATGGCTGTTCGTTGAATTGCAGAAGAGGTAAAGAATAGTTGAGTTGGGTCGAAGCACGGGGGGATAACGGTGAGGGGCTGTAAAATAGGCAAATGTCAGTGACAAGCAAGTGGACAGAGGGACAGAGGACGGGTGAAGAGACCGACTCACCGGGTGTCGTATGAGAATTGGGCACAGCCAGACGGGAGTCCAGAGGGGCACTCTTGAGAGAGGACTGGGACGGCAGAGACAAGGCAGTTGGAAGAGACCGAGAGACGGTCGGGGAGAGAGACCCGCACCCAGTCAGGCAGAGAGCGCAAGGGGTGCGAGGGTGGGGGTGGCGGCGGAAGGTGCGCTGCCTGAGCGCTGCCCACCTCAGTGGCGGCGGGGGAGCCTGCGGGACGCAGCGCGGGACTGAGTTCGAGCGCGCCGGAGACCCAAGGGCTACAGCGCAGATCGGACCGCCGAGTCAGGGAGGTGGGAAAGGGTCGCCCCGGCAGGGTAGGAAAGTGCAAGGGCGGGAGGATCGCTAGGCGTGTAGCACAGGAACAGCCTGAACTCAGTGAAACGCAGGGCGAGGAGACCCCAGCCGCTGCTGCGGGATTCGGAGTGTGGGGACTTCCAGGTGTCGCCGCTTCTCCCGCCGCAGAGCGGGGAGCCGACGGCAATAGGGTGCGAGCGCGCCCGCAGTAACTTGGCGACCCTCACCGCGGTGACGCGGCGGGCAGAGCCCCTCCCCTCGCCTGTTGCATTATCCGGGCACCTTAGAGCCCCTGAATTTATGTTTTAAGTGTGTTGAGAGACTACTGATGCGTAGCAAGATGCGCCCTGCGCTCCCGGAGCCTTAGCTTGTCTGGTTTGGTTAAATTCGTGGAGTCTTATAGGTATTAGATAGGACGGGTCCGGTCGTCAGTGGGGGAAACTGAGGCTGAGGGCAAGGAAAACACTTTCAGCGGGCCGGACGGAGCTGCCCCTCTTCCAGCGCCTCCCCCCTCTGCAGATCAATGTATTGCGATGTTTTAGTCACTTATAGTCCTATTTGCGTGTGAATGTGCGTGTCTT
The DNA here is from genome assembly GCF_000276665.1 of Chinchilla lanigera. Taxonomy (NCBI): domain Eukaryota; kingdom Metazoa; phylum Chordata; class Mammalia; order Rodentia; family Chinchillidae; genus Chinchilla; species Chinchilla lanigera. Next base: position 3,921,481 of record NW_004955473.1, on the reverse strand, counting down.
TTCTTTTTTCTCTTCCCTTAGCTCTAACCACTGACAGCCCAGACACCTCGGAGAACTGTTTTCTGGTCTTAAGAGGACAAGACAGAGGTGAGGGTCTCTTCTATTTTCTTTGGGAAACAAACTGCACCCTTCCCCCACCATATTGTGCCCCGCGGCTAGTGGAGACTGGGCGGTGCCCAGTGCCCCTGAAGGCACTCCCCCTCCCTCCCAGAAACCCCTCAGAGGGGGTGCTATCAGGAAATGGCGCAGTAGCAATGGGGCGGTTCTCTCAGACCTCCCTGAGCCTTCCCAGTGGACGCACCCCAGACAGAACATCCTGAAGAAATCATCCTCATTTAAAGTGGTCACCCGCTGCAGGACTTAAGGCAGGGACCTTGAGCCCCGTCGTGGTAGTTGAGTCCTTTCCTCTAATACCTGCGGGGTCTTTTTCGGCTGGCTTCCCTGGGAGGAGCGCTGCGGGTCGGGGGTGGGCTGCGGGAGGTGGTGGGGGAGGTTGACAGTGGGCCATTGCCTGGGGGGGAATGCTACACCCCCATCGCTTAAGCGATGCTTGTAGGGCTTTGACGTTTCTCCTTCTTTCTCTCCCTGGCTCCCCAGCCGTGTCATCATTCAAGACGTTTGGTGTTCGCCTGGAAGAGGTGCTGGTGAATGAGTTTACCCGCCGCAAGCATCTTGAACTAAGAGCCGAGATGCAGGTTGAAGAAGCTACGGGTCAGCCTTCGGGCCGTCGTCGTCGTCGGGGAAACGTAGTGCAAAGGCTGTTTGGTCGCATCCGGCGCTTTTTCACTCGCCCTAGGAATGAGCCTACTTTGCCCAGGGAGTTCACTCGCCGTGGGCGTCGAGTGAGTTAAACCTTCCAGGTTTCAGACAGGGGTCCTGAGGTGTGCCGAGGTATTGGACAGGAAGCTCAAGGGTTGGGTCCTCAAAGGGAGGGAGGCTGAGCAGAACTTGTTGGAAGGATGTGTTTGGCTTGCCACAGACAGTCTCTTGGGTTCTAAATGTCACATAGTGCTCAGAAAGGTCCCACACCCCCAACCCCTTAATATGCTCTGATTTTTCCACAGGGTGCTGTGTCTGTGGATAGCTTGGCTGAGCTGGAGGACGGAGCCCTGTTGCTTCAGACCCTGCAACTGTCAAGGGTTTCATTTCCTATTGGCCAGAGGCTTTTGGGATCTAAAAGGGAGATGAGCCTCAACCCCATTGCACAGCAAATCCCCCAGGTTGTTGAAACTTGCTGCAAGTTCATTGAGGAACATGGTAAGGGAGACCACAAATGGGTTAAATCAAACAAGAAGGCAATGATAGGGGAAGGAGGGGTATTTTAGAAATGGGGAGAGAAAGGTCCTGGCTTGAAGGGCTTGGATAACATTACCTTGCCACCAGAGGAGGCTTGGGTGCAGTTCTTAAGGGAGAAAAGAGAAATGTCACAAGAAAGGGGGTCAGAAATGTTAAATATCTTCTGGATTTTCTTTCAGGTTTAAGTGCAGTGGGGATTTTCACCATTGAGCACTCTGCACAGAAAGTGCGTCAGGTAAACTGACTAGGCTTGTGTGTTTGTTCCTTGGGTAAGAAAAAGTTGATGGAAGAGCCACCTGAACTGTGTCATGACAGGTGTGGGGGGGGAACAAGGTTTTTGTCCAGCACTGCCCCCACACATCACATTGCCATCTGTCTTCAGTGAAGATTGGAACTTACTGAAGGAATGACCAACAGTTAACAGGGGATGATCTGGAGGAAATGACCTGTGGTGGGGAGGGCCAATGGTCCATATCTTCTCTCCCTTGTTCTAGCTCCGTGAAAAATTTGATCAAGGTCTGGATGTAGTGCTGGATGACAGTCAGAATGTGCACGATGTGGCTGCACTTCTCAAGGAGTTTTTCCGTGACATGAAGGACTCTCTGCTGCCAGATGATCTGTACATGTCCTTCCTCCTGACAGCAAGTGAGTCTTCTGCCCTCCCTTGCTGTGGCAGGGAAGGGAGATGTTGCAGGGGTCTAGGGGGCTGAGTAACAGAGCTCAGGGTACAGGACCCTCAAGAAACTGAAGCAGAATGAACAGCAGAAGATGGCCAACACCTCGCCAGAATAAATACAAGTATTATTTGTCAATTAAAAATAAAAATTTTTTAAAAACCTCTCCAAGGCACTTTCTATGTGTCTTAAAATTCCCTTATGAGTTTGTTGCTCGGTAATTTCTCTAGAGTTTCTGGAAATTGGGCATGCCCTCACAGGGCAAAGAAGACTCTAGGTTATATATAAATATGATTTTGATGGGGGTCACTTCCTGCTTTCAGAGTTCCTGTATTCAAATGCTTTAGAAGTAAGCAAAAAGCAAGTTGCAGGGGTCTTCCGCAGCCCCCAGCAATTCTGAAGCACAAATACACCCCCTTGGTATCAGGTTGTTGCCAAAGCTAGCCCACTGAGCCAGCCTCTGTTTTCCTTCCTGTAGCTCTGAAGCCACAGGATCAGCTTTCTGCCCTGCAGTTGCTGGTCTACCTGATGCCACCCTGCCACAGTGACACCCTGGAGCGTCTGCTGAAGGCCCTGCATAAAATCACTGAGCACTGCGAGGACTCTATTGGCACTGATGGACAGTTGGTAAAAAATATCTGGGGAAGGGCAGCGAGAACTGCAGCAGGGGAAGTGTGTGAGGGTGCCAGGGTGCATAGGATGGCAAAAAGAGGCAAGAGAGAGAAGCATAAAAGGGGACAGATCTACTTGTGTAACTTCCAGTGCTTGCTCAAGGTGCAAACCTCTTTTTTTTTTTTTTTTTTTTTAACCTAGGTTGCAGGCAACCGCATGACTTCCACCAACTTGGCCCTGGTGTTTGGATCTGCTCTCCTGAAGAGGGGAAAGTCTGGCAAGAAAGAGTCCAGGAAGGCTCAAGTGGGAATTGACCACTATGTTGCTTCTGTCAATGTGGTCCGTGCCATGATTGATAACTGGGATGTCCTCTTCCAGGTAGGGGAGGTTTTGGATGGACTTATTTCACACATTTCTTATCTGTCACTAGACAAGGGAAAGTTGTATGTGGGCAACAAAAGCAGGCAGTCACAGGATCTCCCCATCTAGAAACTCTCCCCATATTAGGTGTTCATCATGCCTTCAGGCCTGGGCCCTTCACAGAGAAAAGGGTAAATGGAAAGGTGCTGTGCAATAAAGGCTAACTTTGCTAATTTAACCCTCAGGTGCCTCCTCATATTCAGAAGCAGGTTGCTAAGCGTGTGTGGAAATCCAGTCCTGAGGCTCTTGATTTTATCAGACGCAGGAATCTGAGGAAGATCCAGTAAGTTTTTCATTTGTTTATGCTTGGCCTGAAGCACATTGTCCAGTGGAAGTGTATACATTTAGACCACCTTTAAGTCAACCAACCCAAGTACAAATTTACTTACATTTTTCAAATTCCTGCCCATTCAGGAGTGCGCGCATAAAGATGGAAGAGGACGCTCTGCTTTCTGATCCAGTGGAATCCTCTGCTGAGGCCCGAGCGGCTATCCTTGGTCAAAGCAGTCCCTTTGATGAAGGTCAGTATCATTTTAGGAGGTTAGGCCCTTGCTCATGGTTAGTCCCTTTCTGAAGGTCAGGCCCTTCCTTTGGGTCAGGTCCTTGCTGAACAGCAGTCCTTGAGGAAGATAAGTCCTCTGAGAAAGATATATCAGTCAACAAAGAGCTACTATTTAGATATCTCTATTAAGTAGTAGTTTTTTGGGGGGGAGCTTAAGGTCCTGAGATTCGAAATGACCTTGATATTCAAGGCCCACAACTAGAGGGTATCCAGAGATTGATGAAAGGGAAGGTAATGATGATAACCTTAATTTTGATGATCTTCCTACCCTTGAGGATATTATAGAACCTGATGATGAAATTTCACAGCTTATTGAGATCTTAAATTTTGAAGAAATACCTTATTTTGATATGGCCCCAGACCCTGAAGGAGTTCCAGATCTGCAAGAACTCTTCAACCCCGATGAAAATCTGGACAGCGACTTTGAAGATTTTGAAGATGACCCGAATATTGACCTTGCAGAAGTTCCTTATCTTGACGTAGTCCCAAACAATGAAAACGCCTCTGATACAGATGAAATCCCAGGTAAGGAAGAAGCCCTAGACACTGATGAAATCCCAGATAATGTAGATACCTCAGGTAATGACAGTGCCCAATATTTTAAAGAAGATTCCAATCTTGAAGAGATCTCAGCTGTGGATAAAGCCACAAGTGAAGAAGATTCAAATGCTGAAGAGCTCTTAGGCCATGAAGATTCTCCACAGGTCAGTGGCATTTCAGACTCTGAAGACCCTGATTTTGATGACATCTCAGCTCTTCATGTGGTCCTGAGTCTTGAAGAAGACCCTGCAGGACATGAAATCCTGAATCATGGAGACTCCCCAGAGGTTAATTGAGTTTCTGACTCTGACTAAGATCCCAATCTTGACAGCACCCCAAATAGTGAAGAAACCTCAGATGCCGAAGAAATTCACAGTCATGAAGAAACTCTGGAAGTCAATGGCATAGCTGGCTCTGAGGAATTCCCCACTCCCAAAGACATCCCAGATCTTTATGTGGTCACAAACCCTGAAGATGTCTCCAGTTTTGATGAAATTTAAGATCAGGAAGAATCCTCAGATGTGAGTGCAGTCCCAAACAAAGAAGCCTCAGATGACAAAGAAGTTCCACTGGCTGAAGAAACCTCTGATATTGGTGAAAACCAAGATTCTGAAGAAAGCCATACTCTAGAAGACTCAGCTCTCAGTGTGCTCCCAGAGCCCAAGGATGCGTGAATTCACAATGAAGTTCCAGATTCCCAGAAATACCAAGTCGATGCTTTTGAAAGTGATGAAGTGAGCACTGTGACTCCAGACACTGAAGATGTCCTCAGTATAGGTCCAGACCCTCCACAAGACCTAGCTGTGAATCTTAAAGTTATGAATGTGGAAGAGGTACCAATGCCTAACGATCAAGACAATAAAGAAATTCAGAATCCAAAGGCAATTCAGTTCCTTGAAGAAGATGCAGATGTTCCATTGCCTGTAGATACCACTCTCCTTAAAAACAAGTGTCAGCCCAGCCAAGTCATAGGCTCTAGGTTTCCCCCAGACTCACTGAAGAGTGATCCCTGTTTTCTCCCTTTCACTTAGTATTGTAAGTTTCAGGTCCCAGCTTTGTTACTCATTTGCTTGGTAAAATTAGTCAGGTTTCTTTTAGGTTGTTGGTGGTTGTTAGGTCGCCCTCTTCCCTATCTCCCCAGTGACATTTCATATATATATATATATATATATCTCCCCTAACCCAGCTCTTACTCCAGCTTCCACAGTGGTCCTAGATTTACAGATCTGTGTGTAAGAGCTTTTCTTACATGTTTAGTGGTGAGAACCATCCCTGCCCTACCTTCTTAACTCATATTTTATTTGAAAGTCAAAACTAGGTCTTAATGCTTGGATGTTATGGGAAGAATAAAGTCTAGAAACATAAGGAGTTAACATTGTTACTATTTTCCAGGTTCCTCTGAGGATCCAGCTGTGCCTTCTGGCACTGCCCGTTCCCATGATGATGAGGAGGGAGCGGGTAACCCCCCCATTCCGGAGCAAGGCCGCCCATTGCTTCGTGTGCCCCAGGAGAAGGAAGCCAACACTGGCACTGGCTACTTCTTTCCCTAGATGTTTTTCCTTCTATAAGGTGTCAGACAGGGGAAAAGGGTGGGGTAGACTTGGAATGTCACAGGAAACATTTAAGAGAAACTTAAGGACACACATCTGAGGGTAAGAAGGAGTTCCCCCTGATGCTCGGGTCAGGATAGGAATTCCAAACACAATGCCAGCCCCTTTACTGGGGATGCTTGGTCTCTTCAGCTGGTAAAAAGAGCTATTTCTGTGTCATGTCCGGGCACCCTGGTGCTACCTTGCAATCGCTTTCCCCCTGATCTGGCTTTCTTTTGCTACAGTCCTTTCTTTAATTGATGTTACATTTGTGGTGGACACCTGTCCCAGAGAAGCTCACAAATCTCGAGGTGCTTTCCCTCTCCCAAAAAGGATTGCATGCTATTCCTGACTTTCCTACCCTCCTCCTGAGAGTTTAATTGGAAAGGCCCTCAAGAGGCATGCTAGAATGTTAGGTCAGCCTACTGACAGCTGACAAACAACTAATGCTAAACCATGTCACACCAACTCATAGCCGTGTCCCCGCAGCCGTGTCTGCCGCCTCAGGATTTTTTTTCCAAATTATTTAGACCAATGGCTCGTCAAACAGCCACTCCCCAAATTCTGTGCAGGTTTGCTCAGGACAAGCAAACAGGAAAACCTCAAGTATAAGTCTAACTAGCTTTTCTGGGATCAATCAAAAGTTAGGGGATAAAATTAGATTTTAGTACCTGAATTTGTTTTAAAGATGGCTGATGTTCACTACAGTTGTCTATAAAACAGCTAGTTAGATACAGGCACAATAGTTCCAAGTAGCTAAAGTCACCCGATTAAAACTATTCTTATCTATCGTCTCTGTAGTTCCTCTATGCAGGACGGTACAAATTTGCGGGACATGCTCTGGTAACACACACATATGGGTTACGTATGACATCCAAATTACAGCTGATATTGATGGGTAACAACTGCTAAGATCCATAGAATGAAGAATGCATTGTATTGAGGGATAGACATTGATCACATGATGGGTAACAACCGCAGAGCTCGAAGATTTGTGATTGTTAAAACTTCTCTGGCATTTAATCATTAGTAAACATCTGTGTTGTGACAGCATCATATAAATGGCTTACTGTGTGTTTTTTTTCCCTTTTACATATTGAGGGTGAGTTGGGAATCTGACTGATGATCTGAGGGAGAGAGGATATGGGGAAGAGGAATAAAGGGAGGGGGTAATGTAGAACAAAGAGGAAGTGAAAAGCATGAGATAAAGGGAAGGGCAAGATGACATGGGATAAAGGGGAGGGGTGACATGGGGCACAGGGAAAGGGTGATGTGGAACAAAGCAGGATGGTGTGCAATTAGCGGGGGACATGGGAGAAGGGTGTGGGGAGATGTGGAATAAAGGGGGATGGCAAGGAATGAAAAAGGGGAGACATGGGATGAAGGGGAGGAGCAATGTGGAACATGGAGGAGACAGTGACAGTAAGACAGGGAGATGGTGATGTAGAAAAAAGGAGATGGGTGGTATAACATGAAAAGAATGGGATGGGTCACGTGGAACACAGAAGAAGGGATGACATGGAATAAAGAGAAGGGACAGCATGGAATGGAGTGGAGGGGATTTCCCAGGATAAAGGAAGGAGGGATGTGGAATGAAGAGGCAATGGCACAAAAGAATAAAAGCGGTGGTGTGATATGAAGTAAAGCATAGGAGGTGATGTGGAATATGGGGTGTGGGGGTAATGTAGAAGAAAGGGGACTAGAGGATGCAAAGTGAAAGAGAAGAAAGAACATGGGATAAAGGAGAGAGGTGAAATTGAGAAAGGGTAAGAAATGAACAGGAATAAAGGGGGAATAAATGAAATAAAGGATGAAGGGCTATAACTGAATGAGGAGGATAGAAGGGCTAATGTGAACAAATGGTTAAGGAGGAATGAAGGGGACGTGGCAGAAAGGAAGGAAGGCCTACAAGTGGGAAGGGAAAAAAATAAGGGGGGTACAAGCAGATGTTCTCAAAGGAGAAATTCCCCCCCTGAATCAGTAAAAAATGAAAACTTAGAAACATCTAGAACATTGACAACCAAGGGTAAGACGAATAACGTGCTACTATCTGATTGATGGGACCGCCAACCTTTCTGGAAAGCTTACGGAATTATGAGACACTTTGAACAATTCCATGTCAAGATCAGAGCCCCCCAAAGTGGAATGATGTGTGTTACTTATTTCTACAGAGTTGGTGATAGGAGATTTCCTTACACAGAGCTTTATAGACAGCAGACATGTACCACTAGGCTCCTCCTATAATAATAATTTTATAATAATTACAATGATAGCTAACACATATCGAGTTATTCTGAAGTATCTGGCACCATGTTAAAAGCTTTACATGCATCATTTAATTTAGTATTCACAATAACCTAATGAGATAGATGCTACTGTCATCTTCATTTTATTCTTGAGGTAAATGAGATACAGAGAGGTTAAATAACCTGCCAAATACACAGCTGCTTAATGGAAAAATAGCCAGTGTTCAAAGCTGGAATGTTTAAACATTAGATTTTACTGGACCATTCATCTTGAGATTCTGCCTCTGACACAAAAATGTATTGTGATATCTGCACTCATTTGCTTTTGATTGAGGTGTGCACTTTCAACAAGTAAGTTTCAGGCTTCTTTGGTCCTTGCTACCCAGATAGGACACAACAGTAGACAAAAACCACCATCTCAGGCAGGACCTAGTAGTTCTGACTAGAAAATGCAGAGAAAATCTATTCCAACTTTCTTGTTATAGGAATACTCTGACTAGGTCTTGGAGGGATAAAGAATTTTCCTAAAGTCAGAGATCAGCGGTAAGATTCAGAGAGACCATTCAGGACTTTCTGGGGGTGAAAATGGTAAAACATAATGCACAAAGAGTTTAGCTGCACTTTTCCCAACCAGATAACAAACAGGAAATCAAACTGTTTCAAACATGCATTCCCTACACTTTCTGGTCTTCCCTAGAACTGAGTTTTCTCCTGATCTTACATTCATCCCCAATTGCTGACTACTAACCAGGATTCTGGGCCTGAGAGTCTGTGTAGATGTGGGCACTATTCTTGCTCTTCCCCAATACTCTAAGAACTTCACACTGTAAGTCCAGGCCTCCTCCTGGATGACATCAACAATATCCACACGGGAGATGCACCCAATAAATAATGTCTCCATACTTCTTCTCTGTTTGTTTACTTCTCAGCACCTTAACTACTCAAGTCATTTAGTAACAGTAGGCACTGCTTCACCTCCTAATGATTCAATGCTGACATCCCACTGAGCCCCAAATTTCCCAGCAATGGCTGAATCTGACATCATCTGACCTTTGGCCTCACTGAAAGGGGTTCAAGGCCCCAAACCCTCCTTTGTCTCATCACTTACATCTTTATCTAGCCAAAATCTTCTGACATATTATCAACTGTATCTCCATCCCCGTGTCCTTCAAATACCACACCTACACTATTTAGCCTCAGATTTATGTTCCTCCAAATATTTGAATCCTCAGTCCCATAATGACCAACATGGAGGAAAGGAGCAGAACTCCCCAAACTGGTGTTCCTAGTCATCACAATTTCCAAATTCAGCTGAGCCCTCAGGCCACCCAGCTATCCTTCACTTGCCCCAAGTAATCTCTTTTCTTTTTTATCATATGTATTCCAAGTTCCTTAACCCTGTCCCATACAACAGCATAGATTCTTGCTTCCTAAAGACCATTTGGGCCAATTTGAACTCTTTGACTTACACCTACAAAGGTTCTTCGGGTTCATTAGCTTTCACTTCGTTCTGTATAGCCTTCCTTCAGTTCTAGATGTCCATATTCTGATTCTGTTATTGTTGTCTCTTCCTTCCTCCATCCTTTCCTCTTCATATGTCCCCCCCAACATCTTGCTTACATCTTGTCAGTTCTCCCGTGAGAATCCTTCCTTATCTTAGGTTATTCACATGCTTGAGCATCTCCCATCTTTATAAACTGTTCTTTGATACTTCATTACACTGTACAAATGGCCCTATTTCTTTTTTAAGCTTTGTAACAGAAAAGACTATTGTGTATTTTTCTTTTTCCCATTCATTCTTCAATCCATACCAATCAGGTTTCCCTATTCCCACAACTCCAATAGAATAATGTGGCAGAGGTAATCACCAATAACCTATTAATATATTCAATAAACTTCATTGGTGCTATATATTCACTTTGGTCTCAGTGACACCATCTCCTGATGTTTTATGAATTTTCCAGGTAAACTTTTTAAAAAATTTGAGCTAGCTGTAGATTCTCATGCAGTTTTAAGAAGCAATGCATAGAATCCAGTGTACCCTTTACCCAATATCCTTAGTGGCAACATCTTGCCTAACTGTAGTGTAATATCACTACTAGGATGCTGAAACTGATACAGATCCTACACAATATAGATTCCTTACCACGAGCATCCTTCCTGTTGCCTGTTTATAGCAAAATAGATAAACTTGCCTCTCACTCTCACTTCCTTCTCTTCCTAATCTTGATAATTAATTAGTTTTTCCTTTCTATATTTTTGTCATTTCAAGAATGATATGTAAATGGAATCAGACATATGTTACTTTTTGGGTTTCGCTTTTTTCACTCAACATGATTCCCTTGAGATTTATTCAGGGCATTGCATGGAACAATACTTCATCTCTTTGTACTACCACATAATATGTCATGCTATAGATGTACCACAGCTGGTTGAACCATTTCCCTGTTGAAGGACATTTTGGTTGTTAAGGATTTGGGATGTTGTAATTTATGTATCAAATTTTGAGTGGACACAAGTTGTCATTTCTCTAGAATAAATGCCCAACGTTGGATTTGGAGGTCCTAGATAATGGCATGCTTAGTTTAATAAGAAATTGACAAACTTTTCCAGAATGGACATATGACTTTATATTCCCAGTAGCAATGTATGAATGATGAAGTTCATTTGCATGCTTTTCAGCATTGAGTTATTGCTGTTTTTTTTAATATTATCCACACTGATAGTTGTGTAGCTATGAATCACTATAGTTTTAACTTGTATTTCCCAGATGCTTAAAGAGATCAAACATATTTTATGTGTTTATTTGCCATCTGCATACTTTACTATGAAATATCCATTCATAAGGACATTTGCTCCAGCATCAGTTTTTGGAAGACTATCTTTTCTCCACTTTGTCTGAATCAGTTGATGATATTTGTGTGGAATATTTACTGTGTTGCTTTGATCTACGTGTCTATTGATCTGGCAATTACATATTGTATTGATTACTGTAGCTTTATAGTAAGTTCTTTTTGTAAATTTTTATTTTTATTGTTACATGTCTGCAGTGCATAATGATCAAATTCATCATGGGGATTGGTGCATGTACATAACATATCTGAATTTCTTTTTTCTATGCTTTCTCATCTCCTTTCTCCTCCCTCTCTCTATCTCTTGGTCCATTTCCTTTTGCAAAATATTAATCTTCTTGTTTCCTATTATCTTTATTTTGCTCTTTAGTTTATTTATATTTTGGGTTTCTCATATAAGAGAAACTCTATGTTGTTTAAACTTATGACCACAAGAGACCTAGAATAGTAAAAGCCATCCTTTTGTGTTTGGCAACAAAGACAAGTCAGGGGGCATCACAATCCCTGACTTGAAATAATACTACAAAGTTACTATGATAAAATCCACATGGTATTGGCAAAAAAAAAAAAAACACAAAACACACAAACAAACAAAAACCAGACCTGAATATCAATGGAACAGACTGGAAGATGCAGCCACAACCACAAACACACTCAGCTACCTTATCTTTGATAAAGGGGCCAAAGAAGTTCACTGGAAGAAAGATAGCATCTTTAATAAATGGTGCTGGAAAAATTGGCTTGCCACGTGCTGAAGAAGGAAGCTGGACCCATGTCTATCATCATACACCAAACTCAAGTCAAAATGGATCACAGATCTAAATATCAAAACAGAAACACTAAATATACTGGAAGAGAAAGCAGGAAAAAATCTTCAAGACATAGGGATAGGCAGAGAGTTCATGAACAAAAACCAAACTGCAGGGGAAACACTTCAAAGAATCAACACCTTGGATCTCATTTTATTGAAAAGCTTTTGCACATCTAAGGAAATCAGAAGCAGAGTAAAAAGAAAACCCCAAAATTGGAAAAATATTTTAGCCCACTGTCCCTCAGACAAAGCACTTCTGTCTAGAACATATAAAGAATAAAAAAAAATCAGCCCCCCTAATTCAAAGACTCAGTGCAAAAATGGGCATCTGAGATGAATACACACTTCTTAGATAAAGAAATACAAATGGCAAATAAATACATGTGAGAATGTTGGAAGTCACTAGTCATTGAAGAAATGCAAATTAAAACACTTAGATTCCATCTCACCCCAGAAAGAATGGATATCATCAAGAAATAAACCAATACCAAATGCTGATGAAGCTGTGGGGAAAAAGGAACACTTCTCCACTGTTGGTTGGAGTGTAGACTGGTGAAACCACTGTGGAGATCAGTCTGGAGATTCCTCAGTTAACTAGTATTAGAGGTCACATTCAACCCAGCTACTTCCCTTTTGGGTATTTTCCTAGAATAACTAGAAATATCACATCACAGTGGTATATGTGCACCCGCATTTATAGCCGTGCAAATTTTAAAAGCTAAATCGTAGAAGCAACCCAAATGTCCACCAACTGAGGAATGGATACAAAAGTTGTGGTATTTTTATATAATGGAATATTACTCAGCTATAAAGAAAGATAAACTCAAGGCTTTTATAGGTAAATGGATACAACTAGAGACGATACTCATAAGTGAAATAAATCAGACCTGCATGTCTGATTTAAATAAACACCATATTGACTCCCTAGTATAAGAACCTGAAAGTGTAAATAAAATCTAAAACGTACAATAGATATTGTGAAAGAGAAAGAAACTGCTCAAAATGAAAGAACAACTGCAATGTGGGAAAGGAGAAAAGAAAGAAGGGAAATATGTATATATGTATACATAGGATAAATAACATAGTTGTACTACTGATTTCTATTGCTTTATTGAAAGGGACAGTTAATGTTTAACTGTTTGATCAATCTTACATGCCTATATTTATTTATCTCAGTAACCAATTTGAAGATAATAGTATGCAGTACCACAACCATTGTTAATTTGCCATCACCTTGTCTGAAATTCTGTATTGCTTTTATTGTTTTTGTTTGTATCTGTATGTTTATTAATATTTTTGTTCTTTTTATCTTTAAAATAAACTTATTTGTCTGATTTTTTAAACATTACAATCTCCAAGTACACCCATTTTCCTACAAATGACTCAAGTTTGTCCCTATTTGTGGCACAATCATCCAGCATTGTTTAAAGTTACATTTTCTTTATGCATTCGTCTGTTGATGGACATATAAAGCCTTTCCAAGATTCAGTTTTTATGAATTATAGTACTATCAACATGGGATGCATGTATCACTATAATATGATGTCTTTAACTCTTTCAGGAAGATATCTAGAAGGGGAATAACTGGGTCAAACGGAATTTCTAGCTTTAGTTTTTTTTTGAGGAATCCCCACACTGACTTCCGTAGTTGTTGTACTAGTTTACATTTCCATCAACAATGTTGAAGAGTTCTTTTTTCTCCACTACCACTGTCACCAGCACTTGTTATTATTTGATTTCTTGATGATAGCCATTCTTTTTGGAGTAAGACAGTATCTCAGTGTTTTAAAATGCATATTTGTGCAGTGGTAGAGATGTTGAGAATTTTTTCACACATTTATTGGCCATGTGTGCTTCTTCTGAGAGGTGTCTATTCATTTCAGTTGTCAATTTTTTTGATTGGTGCTTTTTACTGGGGGGGTCTCATATTTTTGAGTTCTTTATATGTTCTAGATATTAGTCCTCTGTCTGAGAAATAACTTGGAAAATTTTTTCACAATTTGTATGCTGTCTCTTCACTCTGCGGGCTGTTTCCTTTGCTGTGTAAAATCTCTTTAATTTAACATGCTATCATTTCTTGATTCTTTAAAATTTTTTTCTTTTGTTGATTCTTGATGTTATCTTTTGTCCAACTGATGTTTTGTTCAAAAAGTCCTAGCCTCTATGTCTTCAAGGTTTTACCTATTTTATCTTCCAACAGACTATATGTTTCTGTTTTAACATTTAGATCTTTGATTGATTTTGTCTTTAGTTTAGTACATGGTAAGAGATATGGTTCTAGATTCCATCTTCTGCATGTGTATTGCTAATTTTCCCAGCACCATTTGTTAGACACTGTCTTTCCTTCAGTTTACATTTTCATCTCAGATTTCAAGTTATGTTATAAAGCTACAGTGATTAAAAACAGTTTGCTGCTGGCGTCAAAACAGACATGGGATGGTGATGCCTCTTGCTTTGTTGTTGTTGCTATTCTGGGTCTCTTCTGGTTCCATATGGAGGTTCCATGTGAAATTTGGGGTTGTTTGCTCTACTTCTATGAGGCATGCTGTTCATATTTTGATTGAAATTATAATAGTAAGTATTTCTGTTTTGGACGTATGCCATTTTGACAATATGGGTTCTCCCTATATAGGAACAGGGAATATAATTCTGTTTTGTGATGTCCTCTTTGATCTGTTTTACAGAGTACTATCGTTTTCATTGTAGAGGTATTTCACTTCCTTAGTTATTTTAATCCCTTAGCATTTAAGTTTTCTTGATCCTTGTGAATGGTGCTGTATTACCAATTTTTTTTTCACTGACTTCATTTTTGGTGTAAAAGAATGCTATTGATTCTTCTGTGTTGATTTTATATCCTCTTACATTACTGAATTTAATTATTAATTTTAGGATTCTTTTGGTGAAACTTTTTGGGTGTTTTATGTAGATGAACATGTCATCTTTAAATAATGATAATTTGACTTCGTCCTTCTCTGTGTGTATCCTCTTTACTTTTTTCTCTTGCCTGATTGCACTGGCTAATATTTTGAGTACGATATTGAATAGGAAGGCATAACCTTGTCTTGTTTTTTATTTTAAAAGGAAATCTTTCAGCTTTTCCTAGTTCAATATGATATTGGAAGTATATTTCTCATAAATACCATTTACCAAACCAAAAGAAGGTCTTTCTATGCCTAATTTGTTCAGCTTTATGGTAAATACTTTTTTTTATGGTAAATACTTACATTGAGTCATGTGAGTCCTTCATCCTTGTCCTTCTTTAGTATTGCACTGGTCACTCTTGGTCATTCAGCTGTTCACAAAAATTTTAGAATCATCTTGTTGCTGCCTAAATGATAGCTTGCTGTGATTTTGTTTGGGATTGCACTGAATGGATAAACTAGGTGCAGTTGACAACATTCCAATATTGAACTTTCCATTTGATGAACACATATACCTTTATATTATTTATATTTTTATATTCTTTGATTTCCTACATCTGTGTTTTGTAGTTCTCTTTATGGAGGTTATACATTTTTAGTTAGATTTATATGTAAGTACTTAATTTTTAGTGCTATTGTAAATATTACTTGTGATCATTAATCTGGTTATGTTAACTTCGTTGCATTAAAAATATGTAGCAAATTATTAGAGCATGCTCCTTTGTGTGTCTGGGTGGGTCATGGAAGTATGGCCTTGGGTATCATATATGGCCTCTGACCTGTTCCTCTCTGATGCTCTTCCCCTTTTTTGCTCCCCAGCTGCCATGAACCAAGCAGATTTCTGCCACCACACCTTTCTTTCATGACATTTCTGCCTTGGAGCCAGCTGATTATGGACTGAACTTTCCCCACTGGGTGCTAAAATAAACATTTCTTCCTTAAAGTTGTGAGAGTATTGTGTTGAGAAATAGGAAGGCCAAGCAACACATTATTATTATATTATATTTTATTTTTAAGTTCTAATTGTTTGTAACTGTTATATAGGAAAGCAGATTTTTTATATTGCTCATGTATCCTGTGTATTTGCTATACAGTGGCACCTCTGTTCATGAAATAAGCTTATTCCACGATCCTGGTCATGAACCAAATTGGTCTGGACCTGAATCAAATTTCCCCATAGTGTTCAATGCAAATAAGGTTAATCTGTTCTGACTCCTACAAATGTGGTCATGAACTGATTTTGGTCATGAACTGAATCAAATTTTTGCACAGGTTCAATGTAAATAAGGTCAATATATTTTGAATCGTATGTATTTTTAACCACAAAATATGAAACAAAGTACAGTGCAATATGAAGAGAGAGAACACTAACCTTGCTTGAGGTGACTTCTGGTGTGGAGGACAGGAAGGTGGGTGGGGAGCAGGCTATGGTTTGGAAGGAGAGTCCTCCTACATAAGGACATCGAGGAGCTCTCCTTCAGTGGTTTCCTCTCTTCTTTGTCTCTTAAATACAGGGCAAATTTTGATGAAAAGTCTCTATACTGTCACTTGTTTTTTGCTGCCCTGCATAATCCGCCCAAAATGAAACACCACATTATCGTTCACCAGATTCAACACTGTTCATTAGAGTTATGCTGGTGTGGCACTTCTAAAAAAATCCTGGCACTCATTCCATTTTTTCCATACTGGATTTTAACGACATCACTGCTAAGCTCCTCCCTGTCTTCCTCTTCCTCAGTGAAATATTCCTCAACAAGTGCCTTCTGCTGCTCACTCTGGAGTTCCACAAGTTCTTTTGTCATCAGCTCATCCTTATTGTCCTCAACAAGCTCCTCTATATCTGCACCATTGATGTCCTGACCCACACTCTTACCCGTGGAAACAATCTCCTCCACTACTGTGGATCAGACCTTTCAACGTCACATTCAGTGGCACATTCTGGACACATTTTGCTCCAGATTGACTTTAAAGTCCAGTATGTGACATCTTCCCAGGCTTTGTCAGTGAGGTTGATGCACTGGAGTATATTGAAATGTTTCTTCCAGAACTCTTTCAGAGTCAAGGGTGTCTGTTCAGTGACATTAAAACTGTACAGCTTCTTGAAGTTGCAGATTAGTTGTAGTCTATGCACTGCTGCAGAAGAGGTGTCATGTTGGGTGGGGGAAAAACTTGACCTTTATCAAGTCGGTCCTCAGCATCCATATCATTCACCAAGCCTCGAGGCTGTGCTGGGCATTGTCCAGCAGAAGACAGCACCTCTCAGTCAATTGGCTGTCAGAGAGATATTTCTAATGGTGGGCGCGAACACCTCAGGCACCCATTCCATGAACAGTTGCCTTGGGAGGCACGCTTTCACGTTGGTCATTCACATGACAGGCACTCTGGCCTTGCTCGCATTCTGTTCCTTGAATGCACAAGGGATCTGGGAATGGTATGCCACCAGTGACTTAATCTTCATATAGGCACTTGTGTTTGCACAAAACAAAAGGGTCACTCTATTTGTCATGGGCTTGTGCGCTGGCACTGCGTTTTCCTCTTGTGCAATAATAGGTTCTTCAGCATCTTCTTCCAGAAGAGCCATGTTTCCTCGCAGTTGGACACTTGTTGAATGACATATCCTACCTTAATGAATTCTGCAAATTCTTTCTTGTAGGCTTCTGTAGAAGCCTTATTAGACATGAAAACCTCACCATGCCTTACAACACTATGGATGCCACTTCTCAGTATGATGCCACTTTCCTTGTGGAATTTATCATACTGGCCTCTAGTGGCTTTGGATTCACCACTTGTTGCACTTGTAGAGGGATTTTCTTGCAGTAAATCACTGTCCAGGTTCCTGACTTTTTCACAAATCACAGATCACTACCGCTATCACCTGCCAGTTGTTTCTCATTCATCCACACTTACAAAATTTTTTTCATCTCTTCTAGCACTTGTGTCTTCTGCTTGGTTAACATTATTGCTCCTTTTGCTACATCAGCTCCTTCAATGGCATCTTTTTTCTTCCAAATAGTAGAGATTATCAGTTTCACCGTCTTGTACTCTGAGGCCAGATCAGTCACATGTATAGCACACTCATGCTTTTCTACACTTTCCTTTTTCAGTTCAATGGTTATTTTTTTCAAAACCTCCTTCTTGTCATTCTCAGTCTGCACAATCTTGTCAACTTCACTACTGCGCCACACATTCAGGTTACCTTTATCACCACATTTCATGTTCTTGTCACCTTCTTTATTGGTCTGCATTTTCTTTTCACCACCATGATTGCTCTGCACTGTGGAGCCCTGATAGACTGATTAGTACTGTACAGTACTGTACGTGCTAAAAAGTACACAAAAATGTTTCACAGCAAGTGTGCACAGGTCTGCCTGTGACCTCCACTTTGACTACAAGAAGACACAATCACGTGTCAGAGCAGGGTGAAGGGGTACATTCATGTTTGTGTAGGGAAGTTGGCTACCATCTTTTGTCTCCCATTGCAGAGTTTGCTAATGGAAGCAAAATTTGCTTAATGCTTCTGAACTGAATTATTGCTGCACAGATGTGTTCATGAACCAAGGCACTGCTATACTTGAGTATTTGTTCAAAGGGTATTTCATGAATTCCTCATTTTTTAGTTCCTCTGGGCTTTTCCACATAAACTTTGGTGGCATTTTGGAATAAAGATAGGTTTTTATCTTTTTTTGTTCCAATTTGTGTATATTTTTCTTATGTTACCACACTAGACATGACACTAGGTACAATGTTGAATAGAAGTGGTGAGTGGACATCCTTGTCTTGTTCCTGACTTTAGGAAAAATTGTCCAGTTTACCATCATTAATTATGATGTGATGTACAGATTCTCTTTGTACACATTCTTTTCAAGTTGAGGGAATTCCGCTATTCCTAATTTATGGATAATTTTTATTAGGAGTGGGTGTTTTGTTCTTATTAAATGATTTTTCTGCATCAGCTGGTATGCCTTTTTTTCTTTATTTTGTGGATCAACGGGCTACATTAACTAATTTTCAAATGTTGAACCATCCTTACTTGACTGGAATTAATATCTTTTTTATTTTAAAAATAAAAGAAGGAAAACATTAACAGACAGACAACCTCTTACAAAATAACAAATGAACAGTACAGAAAATACAGGGTTACAAACAAAGTGGTAGGAAATTAACAATGCTTGTTGTATTACATATTGATATCTTCAAAGTGGTTTCTCATGAAAACAGATACACACATGCAATATTGACCAATCAAGGACTCACTGACAGTTTCTTTCAGCAAAGAAATAGAAGACAGTAAACAACTATGTTAACTATCCTGTACATACATACACACAAAATTTCTCCTCTTTCCCTTCTTTTTTCCCACATCCCAGTTGCCCTTTACCCTTGAGTGTTTTCCTATCATTTCACAACGTCTATCATACCTCCTAGTTTAAATGCACTCTCAGGTTTTACACTAATGAGACAATGTGGTGCTTGCACATGCAGGTCTGATTTATTTCACTTATAAATATTGTCTCTAGTTATGACCATTTACCTATAAAAGCCTCAAGTTTATCTTTCTTTATAGCTGAGTAATATTCCATTATATAAAAGTACGACAATTTTCTTATCCAATCCGTGGTGGATGGACATTTGGGTTGCTTCCACAATTTAGCAATTACAAATTGTGCTGCTATGAACATAGGTGCACATACATCGCTGTGATATGATGTTTTTAGATCTTCTGGGAAAATACCCAGAAGGGGAATAGCTGGGTTGAATGGGACCTCTAGACCTAGTTTTCTGAGGACACTCAAAACTGATTTCCACAGAGGTTTCACCAGTCTGCATTCCCACCAGCGGTGGAGGAGGGTTCCTATTTCTCCACAGCCTCGCCAGCATTTCTTATTGGTTGATTTCTTAATGCTAGCCATTCTTACTGGGGTAAGGTGGAATCTCAGTGTTGTTTTAACTTGCATTTCTTGAATGGCTAATGATGTTGAACATTTTCTCATGTATTTATTTGCCATTTGTATTTCATGACCTGAGAAATGTGTGTTCATCTCAGCTGCCCATTTTTGGATTGGGTCTTTGAATTTGGGGGTACTGATTTTTTTTATGCTTTATATGTTCTACGTAGAAGCCCTTTGTCTGAGGGACAGTCAGCTAAAATTTTTTCCCAATTTGTGGGTTTTCTCTTTACTCTGCTGGTGATTTCTTTAGATGTGAAGAAACTTTTCAGTAGGATGAGATCCCAGTTGTTGATTCTTTGAGGTGTTTCACTGGCAATTTGGTTTTTGTTCATGAACTCTCTGCCTACCCCTATGTCTTCAAGGTTTTTACCTACTTTCTCTTTCAATAGATTTAGTGTTTCTGTTTTAATATTGAGATCTATGATCTATTTTGACTTGAGTTTGGTGCATGGTGATAGACTTGGGTCTATATTCAGTCTTTGGCAGATGGCAGGCCAATTTTTCCAGCACCATTTATTAAAGAGGCTATCATTCTTCTAGTGAGTTTGTTTGGCCACTTGGTCAAAGATTAGGTGGCTGAGTATGTTTTTGGCTGTGACTGTTTCTTGCAGTCTGTTTCACTGATCCTCAAGTCTGTTTTTTAGCCACTACCAGCTTGATTTTATGACAGTAGCTTTGTAGTATAATTTCAGGTCAGGGATTGTGATTCCACCTGACTTGTCCTTGTTGCCCAGGATTGCTTTTGATATTCTGTGTCCCTTCTGGTTCCAGATGAATTGAAGGCATGTTTTCTCGAGATCTGTGAGGTATGCTAATGGTAGTTGAATGGGAATTGCATTGAATCTGTACAGCAGTTTTGGGAGTAAGGCCATTTTCACAATGCTGGTTCTTCCTATCCATGAGCAAGGGATATTTTTCCATTTACTGAAATCTTCAAACTCTTTCTTCAGAGTGCTGTAGTTTTCATTGAATTGATCTTTTCCTTCTTTTGTTAGATTGATTCCTAAATATTTCAATTTCTTGGATGTTATTGTGAAAGGTATGGTTTTATTAATTTCTCTTCCAGTGTGTTTGTTGTATATGTATAAGAATGCTATCTATTTTTTGCATGCTGACTTTGTATCCAGTTACACCCCTGAAATTGTTGATCAATTCATGAGTTTTCTTGTGGAGTTTTTGGGGTCTTCCACATAAAGTATCATGTCATCTGTGAATAGTGATAGTTTTACTTCTTCCTTTCCTATCCTTATTCCTTTTATTTCTCTCTCTTGTCTAATTGCTCCGGCTACTGGTTCCAGAAGTATATTGAACAGGAGTGGTGACAGCAGACATCACTGTCTTGTTCCCGATTTGAAAGTAAAAGCTCTCAATTTTTGTCCGTTTAGAATGATGGTGGCTCTTGGATTGTCATAGATGGCTTTGATGAGGTTAAGGTAAAGGCCTTCCACTCCAATTTTCTCTAGAGTTTTTATTATGAATGCATGTTGGACTTTGTCAAAAGCTTTTTCTGCATTTATTGAGATGATCGTGTGGTTTTTGTCTTTTGCTGTATTGATATGGCATATAACATTTACAGATTTGTGAATAT
Organism: Chinchilla lanigera; assembly: GCF_000276665.1. Classification (NCBI taxonomy): domain Eukaryota; kingdom Metazoa; phylum Chordata; class Mammalia; order Rodentia; family Chinchillidae; genus Chinchilla; species Chinchilla lanigera. The sequence continues at coordinate 3,900,421 of NW_004955473.1, read as the reverse complement.
TGAACCAACCCTGCATTCATGGAATGAATCTCACTTGTTTCTGATGTATGATTTTCTTGATAATTTGCTGGATTCTATTTGGTAGTATCTTATTGAGGATCTTTGCATCTATATTGATGAGGGATTTTGGTCTGTAGTTGTCTGTCTTGGTTGGGGCTTTCTCTGGTTTTGGTATCAGTATGATGCTTGCTTTCAAAAATGAGTTAGGGAGAATTGCTTCCTTTTCAATTTCATTGAAGAGTTTGTGGAGGGTTGTTGTTAAATCTCTGAATTTCTTGTAAAATTGTGCTGTGAATCCATTAGGGCCTGGGCTTTTCTTTGTCGGTAGGTTTTTAATCAAGCTTTCAATCTCATGAATTGATATTGGATTGTTCAGGAATTTGATATCTTCTTGACTCAACCTTGGTAATTCATACATATCTAGGAATCTGTCCATTTCTTCTGAGTTTTCTATCCTATGGGAGTAAAGATTTTCAAAGTAGGTACTAGTGATCTTCTGAATTTCTGTGGAATCTGTACTAATTTCATCCTTTTTATTCCTTATTGCATGAATCTGAGTTCTTTCCTTCTTTTTCTTGATAAGGTTGGCTAGGGGTTTATCAATTTTATTTATTCTTTCAAAGAACCATCTGTTTGATCCTTTTACTTTTTGGAGGGTTTTCTTTCTCTCAATTGCATTAATTTCTGCCCTAATCTTTATCATCTCCTCCCTTCTTTGGGCTTTTGGCCTGACTTGTTCTTCTTTTTCTAAAAGTTTAAGATGGGGCATAAGCTACTTATTTGTTCTCTTTCTGTTTTCCTTATGTGTGAATTCACTAGTATAAATTTCCCTCTGAGGACTGCTTTCATTGCATCCCACAGATTCCGGTAAGTTTTATTTACATTTTCACTTGTTTGTAGGTATTTTTGAATTTTCTCATTAATTTCTTCTGTGACCCATTAGTTGTTCAGGAGGTTTTTGTTTAATTTCCAAGTCTTTATGGAGTTTTTGGAGTTCCTTTTGTCCTTAATTTCCAATTTCATTGTACTGAAGTCAGAAAATATGCACAGGATAATTTCAATTCTTTTGCATTTTGGAAGGTATGCTCTATGGGCTAGGGTGTGGTCTATTTTAGAGAAAGACCCATGTGCAGCTGAGAAAAATGTGTATTCTGATGTTGTGGGGTGGAACACTCTGTATACATCTACTAAGTCCATTTGTTCACAGCTTTGCTTCAGATCTATTATTTCCTTGCTGATTTTTTGTCCAGTTGACCTATCTCTTTGTGTCAATGGGGTGTTGAGGTCCCCTGTTACAATAGTGTTATTTTATTTTATTTTTTTTGGTACCGGGGATCGAACCTAGGACCTTGCGCTTGCCAGGCAGGCGCTTGTGCCACTGAGATATATCCCCGGCCCCTAATAGTGTTATTAATTATATGGGTTTTCATGCCTGTTAAGATTCATCTGATATAATTTGGAGCTCCGATATTTGGGCATACATATTTATGATTGTTATCTCATGCTCTTACAGTTTTCCCTTGACTAGTATGTAGTGAACTCCTTTATCTCTTTTGATTGTTGTCAGTTTGAAGTTTGCACTGTCTCCAAACAGAATAGCTCAACCTGCTTTTTTCTGGGTTCCTCTTGCATGGAGGATTGTTTTCCATCCTTTGACTTTTAGTCTATGGATTTCCTTTTTTTTTTTTGGTTTTTCTGTGGTACCGGGAACTGAACTCACGATCTTGCGCTTGCCAGGCAGGCGCTTTGCCACTGAGCTAAATCCCCAGCCCCTGGATTTCCTTTTCAGTACAATGTGTTTTCTGTATACAGTGTACAGTTAGATTTTGTTTTTTAGTCCACTCTGCCAGTCTGTTTCTTTTGACTGGAGAATTGATGCCATTTACAGTTATACTTATAATTGATATGTGTTGATTTATCATTGTCATGTTATTTACTTGCGTTGGTGTCCTACTTTTTCTACCTGTTTACTTGCTTGCTCTTCTTGACGTTTCCTTTCTACTGTTGTTCTTGAAATTTCAGTCAGATTTTTCTCTTTGTAGAATGTCTTTTAGTACTCCTTGTAATGCTGGCTTGGCACTCATGAAGTTCTTCAATTGTTCTTCGTCCTGAAAATATTTTATTTCTCCATTGAATTTGAGGGATAGTTTGGCAGGGTACATCAGTCTTGGTTGGAAGCTGTTCTGTCTCAGGACTTGTAATACTTCATTCCAAGCTCTTCTTGATTGGATGGTTTGTGCTGAGAAGTCTGCCATGATTCTGATGGGCTTTTCTTTATAGGTAATCTGTTTCGTTTCTTTAGCAATTTTTAATATTCTGTTCTTTTGCTGGAGATCTGGGAGCTTGACTGTTATATATCTGGGTGTAGTTTTATTTTGGTTGTGGCTGGTTGGAGTTCCATATGCATCATTTCCCTGTATATTAGGTTCTGTTTCCATACTTGGGAAATTTTCTGCTCTTATTTCTGCAAATATTGTTTTTATGACATTTGTGTTGCCACCTGCCGTTTCATCTTGCAGCTGTTGAATTGACTTTTCCTGGATCCTTGTTGATTTTACAAGATCCTTTCTTTCAGGGTCGCTAGCTGCCATGCTGTCTTCAAAGTCTGAGATTCTATCTTCAGCTTCATTCAAGCGGTACTGGCAGCTTTCAATGGAAGCTTTGTTTTCCTGGAAGTCCCTTTGAATCTGGTTCATGCTTTCTAAGTCCTTTCTATATTTTTCATTTAATGCTTTTGTCCTTTGCGTTTGTTCTTCTCCTTTCTTATATGTTTCTTCTTCAGACTTTTTGAGCAGTTCCTTCATTATTACTGTCATTTCATTTTTTGCCTGAGTGATTATTTCTGATCTAGTCTCTTCTATGGCCTTATGGAGTTGTTTCTTTACTTCCATTGCAATCATTTCAGCTATTTCAGACATGTGTTTACCAAAGTCTCCTATGTCAATGTCTCCTGGACTTGTTCTGAGTGGGATGGAGTTCTGGGATTATGTTTTAGTCCTTCGTTTTGTAATGTTTGCTCCCAGTTGCAGAAAGCTCAGTTTCCCTCTTCAGCGGGTGCATAGCAAAGGCCACTGGTGTCCCTAGTTGTCCTCTTGGTCAGGTTTGCCCCTCAGTGACCCCTGAGAACGACTACTTATTCTCGGGTTTTCTGGCAATTGTTGATTTGTATGTAGTTATCCCAGGTCTCAGATGGGGGCATTGGTGTCAGCTGATGGCAGACTGTCTGATCCAGTGTCCCCTTGCAGATCAGGCCATGCATGGCCCAGACTCATGTTGCAGTGGTGTGACACTCCCAGTCAAGTGGACCCATGTCCCTAGGCAGTTCAGGGTACAGGCAAAACCCAGACAGAAACTGCAGGGTCCACAGTTTGTGAACCACCTGATTCTGTGTCTCCAGTCAGTTCAGGACACATACAGGAACCAGATGCAGGCCAGAGGGGCAGCAATCACAGACTGCCTGTGCCTGCGACCCCCTAGAGGATCCGGGTGCAAGTAAATCACGGAATCAAACCGTGGGACCAGCAGCTCTTGGAGCACACGCTCACTTGGCGCAGGGCTGAGGCAGGGAGTCCCACACGTGCCCGCCCCCAGCTAGAATAGTCCCTGGGGCTTCTGAGTGAGGACCTCCTGTCTGCTGCGGGTATCCGGAGGGCAGAGACTCAGTCTCTAATGGCTGTGGGGTCTTGAGCTTGACTGGAATCTATCTCTCTTAAACTTTGTGTATAATTCTTTTTGTGTAGTATTATATTTTACTTGCTAATATTTTGGTAAGGATTTCATTTTTATGAAAGATTATCTCATGATCTTTTTCTTTCTTGAATTTTTATCCAGTTTTGACATGAGAATAACACTGACCTCATAGAGTGGACTAGAAACAGTATACTACTGACTTTTGTAAAAAGTTTGTGAAGAATTAACATTATTTATTGTTTGTTTAACAGAATTCACCAAGGAAGCTGTGTAAAACTGATAAACCTTTTTAGAAGATTTTAAATCACTGTCTTTATTATTTCTATCTATCTATATAGGTACTCAGGTCATCTACTTATATTCAGCATGATCTACTATTGTCTTTTTTTCTTGTTTTTCTTTTAGTTTTTTGAGACTAGGTCTCACTGTATATTCCAGGCTGGCCTGGAACTGACTATGTAGCTCAGACTGGCTTTTACCCCATGGCAATCTTCCTGCCTCAGTATCCCAACTGCTGAGGTTACAAACATGCCCTACCATGCCTGGTCTGATCTACTTTTAGTGTGACTTTTTCTTTTCTTTTCTTTTTTTTTTTTTTGTTTTTCTCTGGTACTGGGAACCGAACTCACGAACTTGCACTTGCCAGGCAGGCGCTTTGCAGCTGAGCTAAATCCCCAGCCCCCTAGTGTGACTTTTGATATTCCCTTTTTTTCAAGGAATTGGTCCATTTTATCTATCTTATAAAATTATGGCAATAGAGCTGTGTTTAATATTCCCCTGCTATCTTTTTAGTATATATGGAACCTATGATGATGATTTCCTTTTAATTTCTGTGGTTAGGCTTTTGTGTATAAGCTGTTAATTTTCGTGAGCCTGGCAATGGATATATAAATTTTATTGGCATTTTTCAAAGAACTACCTTGTGTTTATCTGAGTAACAAATTTGAAGATATCAATATATAATAGAACAACAATTTTTAATTTCCTATCACTTTGTCTGAAATTCTGTATTGCTTGTATTGTTTTTATGTTATTTTGTAAATGTCTGTGTGTCATTTAATATGTTTTTGTTCTTTTATTTTTAAAATGAAAAAGAAAGAACTACCTTTGGTTTCACTGATCTTCTCTATGGTTTTCCTGTTTTTTTACATCTCTACTTTCTACTCCATTTTTAATAATTTAATTTCTTTTGCTTGCTCTATGCTTACTTTTATCTTCTGTAGGTAGCTAAGATGGAAACTTATGCTATTAATTTCAGAATTTTATTGTCATCTAATATATGCATTTATTGTGCTATAAATTTATATCTAAGCTTTGTTCTGTTGTTTACCATAAATTTGATAAGTTTAATTCAATTTTATTTTAGTTTAAAATACATTAAATATTATCTTGAGGTCTTTTCGTTGACCCACAGATTATTTATAAGTCAGCTTTTCAATTCCCAAATATTTGGTTCTTTTTAAGCTATCTTTCTGTTAGTGGTTTACAGTTTGATTTCAGTATTACCTAAGAAGATATTAGTGTGACTTCAATTATTTTAAATTTTCCCAAACAGCTTTTATGATTCTATTCTTGTGTTGAATTTCTGAAATTCTGGCTAGGCTATGTCTGGCTGTAGATTTTTTATTGTGGCTAATTGGAGTTCTATATACCTCACTTTTCTGTATGTCAAATTCTTTTTCTCTACCAGGTAAGTTTTCTGCCATGGTGTCCGTGAACATATTTTATGTCATTTGTGCTATCTCTTGCTTTTTCATTGACTCCAGTCAATCTTTAATTATTCTTCATTGCCCTATCTAGCAGCTGCTGCATGGATTTCTCATGGTCCCTTGCTATTTTTAAGAATCTTTCTTTTCTTGATAGCCTACCACAAGCCTGTCTTCTATAACTGAGCTCTTGTCCTCAATTGGCTTAATCTGATGTGGATACTTTCAATGAATTTTTTATTCTCCTGGATATCTGCTTGAATCTGCATTATGTATTCCATTTTTTTTCTATTCTGAGCATTCATAGCTTCCATAATTTTCTTAAACTCCTCTATTTTTTTTGTCTGGATGTGTACTGGAGTCACTAAGCATGATTTTCATTGTGGACACCATCCCTGCAGTTATCTGACAAATTATTAATGATTTAACTTTTGCTAGAACGTCATTCAATTGGTTTGTGGTTACCACTTCAGTGAGGTGAGGTGGGTGGCTTTCAGAGTGTACCACCTCATTGCTTCCTGAGTTTGCCTTTGTTGAACTGACTCTTTGGGGTTGCATCTTAAGTGTTTTCTCATTTTCTTTCCCTCTTTTTTGTTTAATTGCTTGGGTGATGCTTGTAAATTGTTTATGGTGGGTTGCTTTATTGCTTGCATTTAGAACCCTTTGAAATGTGTACTTCTCTGGGGGTCTCTTCCTGGTGTAGCTGGTTTTTGGGTTTTGAGTCTGTTGCAAGATCTTACCTCTTCAATTCATTGGAGATGAGAAGTTGCTGCCTATCTGGCCCAGCCCCTGGTTCTTTGGCACTGCACCACAGTATTTGTGTGACCCTTAGTCAATTTCAGTCTTGGAATACCAAGAAGAATAGCTGTTTAGAACCTCTGTGTCACTTTTGGCTGTAGTGTCACCATCCATAATGACAATAGTATTAAACGCAGCCTAGAAAATGTCAGACTGAGCTAACCATTAATTTACCACCATTAACTAGATGAACTAGATTTATACTTACGTAATACTGTCTAAAATAATCCAGAAAATTATATACAGTATTCAAGTATTCAATATGTCAGTTTTTCCTTCAAGGGTTAAGACATAAAATAGGTTAGGGAGAAAAATAGAGAAAAGGAATAAGAGGAGAGTTTAATAAGGCTGGAATACAAAAGGGGATCATGCTAACTTTGGGAAGCTGGTGCTGTTGAATGGAGGGAAACAAAGAAGGAAGAGATGAAAAAATAGAACAGAACTACAACTACAAGGAGGCTAGAAACCAATACACTCTCATATAAAAACAAGTTCAAACGGTGAAGTAGATAAAAGCAAAAAACAAACCCACCACAAACACCACAAAAAACAAACAGAAGAGTGAGAGAGAAGAAAAGAACAAAGTTCACTTTCAAGTATTTCTCTGCTGACACAGGTAGACAACCTGTGGAGACAATGTCCTGATCCATGTTGATTTATCCCAGCAAACCAGCAGTAGCTTTTTGGCGGGATAGTGGAGAGTCTCTGTGAGCCTGCACCTTCTGGCTGAGACCAGACACACCTTCCATGACCCTGAGCCAAGCTGAGAGCTGCTAAATTGAGCCAGTAGCTATTCTGAGTTCTAAACTCAGTCAGCCCCTCTCCAAGATGGCTCCCTGTCAACCATTCTCTCTCATGGGATGACTGAGGCCTCAGCACTCACTGCCAGCTGGTGCAGTCTTTTGGGTCCACTGATCCCCTCCACCCCTGCATCTCTCTGTGGAGGCCTCTGGCATCACCAGCAGTCACTGTGTGTCCATAGGTTTGAACCACTCCTCTCACCCAGTGATTCCTGTCTCAGGAAGAAGGCACCACCTGATACCTCCTTTTTATTTGTTGAAATTTCTCCCTTCACTCTCTCTGTGGGCTTCAGTTTACAATTCAGATCCTTCCTGGGCCCAGTTGACTCACTCCCATCCTTTTTATATTCCTCACATTGTTATATTCTAGCGTCTAGATGGCAACATGCAGATAGGCTCTTTCTCTGCTGCTTACAATTGTACCATCTTGGTGCTCCTGAGGAATAGTTTTTGAGCTGCACTTATTTCTTTGTTGAATATGTATAATTATAGTACTTTGAATATTTAAGAAATATGGTATTCTCTGAGCTTCCTGGATCTGTGGCATGTCATCTATCATTGGTTTTGTGAAGTTGTCTACAATTATTTTTGTCTATCATTATTATTTTAAACATTTCTTCTCCATTCTCTATTATCTTTGTGGTAATTCATTCACACATACTACATAATGTGAAAATTTCTCATGATTCTTGGATGTTCTTTTATTTTCAATTTTTTTTCTTATTGCATTTCAGTTTGGGATGTTGCAGTCTATCTATCTTTATTTTTTTATTTTAAAGAGAATAAAAAAAGAACAATAGCAAAATACCAACATAGACAAAAACAAAACAAAGAAAAAATAATAAAAGTGATACAGGGTTTAAGAACAAGATGATAGGAACTAACAGTAGTTGTTGTATTACATATTGTTATCTTCAACAAAGTTGCTCAGATTACCAGATGTAAGAATAGAAGATTGTTCAAGCCATTAAAGAGAATAAAAAATAAAAACAGAAAAACATTAGAAGCAAACAGAGTTTCACTAGACAAGATGGTAGGAATTCACCAGTGGTTGTTGTATTGTATATTGTCTTCAAGTTAGTTGTTCAGATTACCAGATATAAGCATGCAAAATTAGTTAATAAAAAAATTAAGCATTTACTCTTCCCTTCAATAAACCATTAGACATCAGCAGTACTGTTATCTTAGCTATCATACATATATTTTTTCCCTTACTTCTTTCTTTCTTTTTCTCCTTTCCCTCATCCCAATAGTTCCATTGTTTGTGCAATTTTTCCCCTTTCATAATATCTATTGTACATTTTGGGTTTTATTTACTCTTTCAGTTTCTTACACTAGGGAAACAATATGATGTTTCTACATGTGGGTCCAATTTATTTCACTTATGAGTGTGGTCTCTAGTTGCATCCATTTATCAATAAAAGCCTCGAATCTATCTTTTTATACCTGAGTAATACTCCACTGTATAAAAATACCACATTTTTTTATCCATTCCTCAGTTTATGAGCATTTGGTTTATTTCCAAGATTTAGCTATGGCAAATTGTGCTGCTATAAACATGGGTGTGCATATATTACTGTGTTATGATGTTTTTAATTCTTCTAGGAAAATACCCAGAAGGAGAATAGATGGGTTAAGTGGAACTTCTAATACTAATTTTGTGAGGAATCTCTGCACTGAATTGGTCTGTCTTTAAGATCACTCATTCTTGCTTGGGCTCTGCTGGGCTTACTGATGAGCTCATTTAAAGTATTCTGTATTTCTACCTTAGTGTTTTAAATTTCTGGTATTAAAATATTGTTCCTTAGAATTTACATCTCTTGGATTACATTGCTCACCTATACCATTTTTGTTGTTGCAATCCTGGCAATGGAAGCACGGTACTTGCACATGGTAGGCACATGCTTTACCACTGATCTGTATTCCTAGCCCTTATTCATCTATTTTTGCACATTGTCTACTTCTTTTTTTGTTTTACTAAAGCCCTTAGTATAATTATTTTAAAGTTCTTCTTAGATAATACTAAAATCTATAATATACCTGAGTCTTGCTTTATTGCTTGTATTTTCTCTTTAGACTGTGATTTTTCTGGCCTTTGATGTGATTGATATTTTATGTTGAGTACCGAACATGTTGTATCTGATCTTAGGAATTAAGGTATATAAGCTTCTAGTTTTAGGAATTGGGTTACATTTAATCTTTTATGCAATTTTATCTACCTCAAACTTCAAAGTTTTTCTAGTGTTCATGATTTTGCCTCTCCAACTGATGTACTTTCCTAAGTACTCATCCAAGTGAGTCTGGTGTCCTGTATCTGTTTTAGCTGCAATCCACTAATAATATAATGGAGCCCTGTTGGTGTTCTGTTAAGGTGTAGAGCAAGAGTGTATTTTATAATCTTCTGATTAAATCTATCTTTTAATGGGCTTGTGCCTCTAGGCTGTGACCTTTACAAATGTTTCTCTAATGAGAGCTTTTTTTCCTCCTTGCACCTTACTCCCTTTTTGGCTGCAGTATTTCCAACCGATTTCCTTAAAACTCTGACCCTGTTGACTAAATATTTTTCCCTTACGTTAGACAGGAAGACTATAGAGTTCTGGAGTGCAGAGCTGCAATTAAAGTGTCAGAATTATGCTCTGGCAGTGGGATAAGCTGGAGAGCTAGCCTTTGTTTTGGGGAAGGCTCTTAATGGATTTCTTCTATCTTTGGCAGGGCCATATGACGATTTTTCTCATTGTGAGAACTTGATAGGGTTTCTGGAGGGAAATCAGATAAAAATTTGGTTGCCCTCTAAGACTGTGTGTCCCATGATTCTCTCACCCTGACACTGGTCCACATTCACTCTTGAGCAATTTTTCAAATTTATGGCTTAAATATACATCAAACTTTATGGCTCCACTGACTTCTACTCTAGTAAAGCAGATTTCATGTGCTGTACATTTTTGTATGTGTTTATCTTTCCAACTTTAAGCATGGTAGTTTTCCCTGGGACCTTGGTTTCCTAATGAGTCGAAGAAAAGTTGTTGGTTTTTTGGTTTTTCAATCTTTTCAAGTTGGAATGAAAAGAGTGACAACGTCTAAGCTCTTTACATGTTGGAGTTGAAATTAAATGTTGAGTGGTATACTTCTCAATGTCAATTTCTACATGTTCATTGTTAATATATACAAAGGAGACTGACTTTTGTACATTGATTTTGTATTCTGTGGCTTTGATGACATTATTCTAAACAAGTATTTCTTTTTTGCAAATTTCTTTGGATTTATCATGTAGCCAATCATGCAAGCTGCAAATACTGAGTTTTATATCTTTTTCAAGTGGTATATATTTTATTTTTTTCTTATCTAAATTCAGCAAGTTCATATATTTATTTGCTGTTTGAAATTTCTTCATCTAGGAAGTGTGTGTTCCTCTCTGATGTCCATTTTTGGATTGGGTCTTTAAATTTGGGGGCTCTGATTTTTTGAGTTCTTCATACGTTTTCAATAATAATCCTTTGAGGAAGTGCTCAATATCACTGGTCATTCTAGAGACACAAATTTAAAAGAGCACTGAGATTCCATCTTACTACCAAAAAAAAAAAAATGGCGATTATCAAGAAATAGACCAATAACACATGCTGGTGGGACTGTGGAGATAAAGGAAACCTTCTCCACTGTTGATGGGAGTGTAAACTGGTGCACCCACTGTGGAAATCAATGTGGAAAGTCCTTAAAAAACTAGGAATAAAGGTCCTATTTGACCCAGATATTTTCCTTTTGGGTACCTTCCCAAAAGAATTGAAAGTATCATACCACAGTGATTATCTATCTATCTATCTATCTATCTATCTATCTATCTATCTATATCTATATCTATGTCTATATATATCGGCACAGTGTGTAATAGCAAAATCTTCAAAATAGCCTAAATGCCCACTAAATGGTGAATGGATAAAGGAGATGTGATTTTTTTTATACAATGGAATACTACTCTGCTATTAAAAGAATAGCCTTGAAACATTCCTAGGCAATTGGATGCACCATGAAATCATACTCTTAAGTGAAATAAGTTGGACACATGTGTGAATATCACATTGTTTCCCTGATACAAGAAACCAAAACTGGAAATAAGGACCAAAATGTACAATACGTATTGTGCAATAGGAAGAAAATGTTCAAATGTGGAGAAGACCAAGGGAAGGGGGAGGTGGAATGGAAAGTAGGAAATAAATTTTTAAAATGTAAGACCTCCTAACACCAGAGAACCCAACTAAGAAAGAAAACTGTAAGCCAATTTCCCTAATGAATACTCATGCAAAAACCCTTAGTAAGACACTGGAAAACAAAATACAACAAATGATCAAGAAGGTTATACATCATGACCAAATAGATCTCATGCCAATGATGCGAGGTTGGTTCAACATATGCAAATCAATAAATGAAATACATCATTTTAACAGAACCAAAGACAAAAATCACATGATCCTCTCAATAGCTGCACAGAAAGAATTTGACAAAGTCCAATATTCATTCCTAATAAAAGTCCTACAGAAAATTGGAACAGATGTTCTCTACCTAAATCTTATAGAAGTCATTTATGATAAACCAACAGCTAATATCATATTAAGTGGTCAGAAACTGAAAGTTTTCACTCTAAAATCAGGAACAAGACAGAGATGTTCCCTATCACCACTCCTATTCAATATAGTTCTGGAAACAGTCAGAACAATTAGACAACAGGAAAAAATAAAAGAATTAATGATAGGAAAGGAAGAAGTTAAATTATCATTATTCACAGATGACATGACATTACATAGAAGACCCCCAAAATTCCACTAAAAACTTATGGATTTGATATCCAAATTCAACAGTGTAGCAGGATACAAGTCAAGATCAAAAGTCAGTAGTATTCCTGTACACAAGCAAGAAATTCACAGAGAGAGAAATTAAGGAAAGCACACCCTTTATGGTAACATCCAAAAAATGAAATACTTAGGAATCAGTATAATGAAGGATGTAAAAGATCTATGCAACAAAAATTACAGTACTCTAAAAAAGGCCAGTGAAGAGGATATCATAAAATGGAAAGATATCCCTCACTCTTGGGTTGGAAGAACCAACATAATAAAAATGGTCATACTCCCAAAACTACAATACAGATTTAATGCACTCCGAATCAAAATACCATTAACATACCTCAGAGATCTAGCGAAAACATTCCTAAAATTCATTTTGAATCAGAAAAGTCCTACAATAGCAAAAGCATTTCTGGGCAACAAAGGCAAGTCAGGAGGCATCACAATCCCAGACCCTGAAATTATACAACAAAGCTACTGTGATGAAATCAACATGGTATTTGTGAAAATAAAAAAGACCTGAGGATAAGTGGAACAGAACAGAAGATGAACATACATCCTCAAACACACTCAGCCACCCTATTTTTGACAAAGGAACCAAACAAGTTCACTGGAAAATAGTCTCCTTAATAAATGGTACTGAAAAAACTGGTTCACCACATGCCAAAGATTAATTCTAGACCCATGTCTATGACCATGCACTAAAGCTCAAATGGACCAAAGATATAAGTATTAATATAGAAACACTAAACTTACGAGAAGAGAAAATAGGCAAAAATCTCGAAGACATAGGTGTAGGCATAGACTTCATGAACAAAACCCAGGTTGCTAGGAAAATAATATAAAGAATCAACAAATGGGATCTCACTTTATTAAAACACTTTTGCACAACAAAAGAAATCACCAATAGAGTGAAAAGACAGCCCACAGAATGGGAAAAAATTATAGGAAAGCTGTCCTAGAGATAGAGAACTTCTATCTAGAACATATAAAGAATTGAAAAAATATGACCCCCCCAAACTCAAAGACCCAATCCAAAAATGGACATCTGTGATGTACACACACTTCTCAGATTAAGAAATACAAATGGCAAATAAACACTTGAAAAGATGTTCAGCATCATTGGTTATTCAAGACATGCAAATTTAAACAACACTAAGATTCCATCGCACCCCAGCAGGAATGGTTGTCATAAAAAAATCAACTAAAAACAAATGCTGGAGGGGGCTGGGGATTTAGCTCAGCGGCAAAAGCGCCTGCCTGGCAAGTGCAAGGTCGTGAGTTTGGTTCCTGGTACCGGAGAAAAACCAAAAAAAAAAAAAAAAAAATGCTGGAGGGGCTGTATGGAAAAAGGAACACTTCTCTACTGCTTGTGGAAATGTAGATGGTGCAACAACTGCGGAAGTTAGTGTGGAGAATCCTTAAGAAACTGGGATTAGAGATCCCATTCACACCAGCTATTCTCCTTCTGGGTATCTTCCCCCCCAAATTAAAAACATCGTACCACAGTAATATATGTGTACTCATGTTTACAGCAGCACAATTTGTAACAGCTAAATCTTGGAAACAGTACAGGTGCACATCAACAGAGGAATGGATAAAAAATATGATTTTTAAATATAATGGAATATTACTCAGCCATAAAGAAGGACAAACTGGAGACTTTTATAGGAAAATGAATGCAACTTGAGACAGTACTCATAAGTGAAATATATCAGACCCATCTGTTTAAACATCGTATTGTTTCACTATTGTGTGTAATTCAACAGTAAAATAGGATCTGAAATGTACAATAGGTATTTTGAACTGGAAAAAAACTGTGCAAAAGAAAAGACAAACTGCAGTGGGGTAAAAGGGAAAGAACGAAAGGGAAAAAGAAAAAAATACATGTATACACAAGATAGCTAAGATAGTTTTATAGCTAGCTTCTCTTAGTTCCTTGAAAAGAATGCTTCATGTTAATATTGTTTAGACAAGATATCATGCCGTCTCATACTCTGATTAACCAGTAGGAAGAAAACAATATGCAATGTATCAACTATTGTAACTGTCCTAATAACCCGTTTTGAAAATGGAAATGTATCAACTATTGTAACAACTAATGTATCAACTGTTGTAACCATCCTACCAACCTGTTTCATTGTTTGTTTATCCTTTTTCTCTTTAAAATAAAAAAGAAAGATGAAAAAAATGGAAACAAAGCTTTGTAAATGGGGAGGGGACGAGGGATTGAAGGGAGGGTACAGGAATGGGAAAAAACTAATCAAGTTATATCATGTACAGGCACAAATTCTCTATGACGAATGAGATCATTATGTGTATCTAAAATGTACCAATGAAATCTGGTTAAAAAAACTAAGTACAGTGGCTTTATTTTCCAACTTTATGTTGAAGAAGAGTGCATAGCAAGACATTTTTGCATTTTTTCTAATTTTTGAGGACAAAGTATTCAGCCTCTGTCATTAATCATAATTCTAGTTGTAGATCATTTACAGATGTATTTTTATTAAATTGAGGTTGTACCTGTCCTTTCTTAATTTGCTGAGGTTTTTTTTTTATCACTAAGGGATGTTGGAGTTTGTCAAATGTTTTTACTGCACATGTTTTCCTATTTTTCTTTTTGGTACCTGGGATCGAACTCACAACCTCATATTTGCCAGGCCTGTGTTGTGTTACTGAGCTATATCCTTGGCCAGTACTAATCATATTGATATGATCATATGATGTTTCTTCTGGCCCATTGATATGAATTATGCTGAAGTATATTGATCCAGCTTACATATCTAGAACAAATTCTAATTGTCATGGTACTCAAATATTTTTTTCTACTGATGGATTCAGTATGCTAAATTTTAGAGTTTTTTTGTGCCTAGACTAATGATCTTTAATTGATCTATAGGAGTTTTGGTATCGTTTTGGCTGATTGGGGTATCTAGATAATATTGGTCTTGTAAAATAGGTTGGGAGCTCTTTACTCCTCTATTTTCTGGAAGAGATTGTGTAGTGTTCATCTTAGTTCTTTGAAAATAAATTAGAATTCTTTTTTTAGCAATATCTGAAATTACAAATTTAATTTATTTAATGATTATACAATTATTCATATCTGTTTCATTTTGGGTGATTTTGAAGATTTTCAAGCATTGGGGTTATATGTTGCAGAATTTAAAGGCACAAATTTGTTCATAGGATTATTTTATTAATCTGTGAATGTCTGCAGAGTGTATAGTGATAAATTTGGTTTCATTACTGATGTTAGTAGTATGAATCTTTTCCCTTTTTCTGGTTGTCATCTTGCTGGAGATTTTTCAATTTTATTGCCCTTTTCAAAGAACCAGTTTGTATTTCATTGATTTTTTTTCTCTGTTGTATTTCTGTTTTCAATTTCATTTATTTATGTTGGTATCTCTATTATTTCCTCTTTTCTGCTTGTACCTGGTTTATTTTCTTCTTCTAATCTTTCTTGAGGTAGAGTTGAATTACTCATTTGTGCTTTTCTAGTGTCAGCATTCGATGCTGTATATTTTATTTTTGTGTGTGTATCAGTACTGTGTATTTTCATTTCAGTACTGTTTGAACAGTGTTCCATAAATTTTGATATGTTACATTTTCATTCAGTGTCTTGCATTTAAAAACTTTCCTTTGAGTTTCTCATTGACTCGTGGTTTGTTTAGAGTTGGTTTAATTTTCCTGCATTTTTTCTGTTATCACTTGCAGTGTCTTCTGGCTCACCTGTGGTAGGTGGCACACATTTGATAGAGAGGAATAATAAACTTACACGGGCAACCTTCCATTGCTAAACCAGTAAGCATCAAATAGCAGGACCGGGTCACATTTTCCTGTTAGGTGAGAAGTCATAGGTGCTCTGCCATTGCAGTGTTTCTCCAGTATTGGGATCCCATGCCAGTACACTTTCTCCAGTTTTCAGAAATCTCCTTTATTTGTAGGACCTGTAATAGTACTTAGTGCACAAGAACTTGGAAAGAATGGCCTTTGTGTTTTGTTGTGAGCAGAAGTCTCATGGCTATTTTGTAAAAACACTACTTTTACGTAATTTCCCTATCCTACAATTTATCATCTAGATGGTACAATTCAATTTCTGTTTATTTATATGCATGCAACCACTGCCATAATTTAAATTAATAATATCATCATCACATTAAAAAGAAACCACATACCCATCACCAGCTAATCTACCCCTCCCACCTCCCAAGTCTAGGCTACTTCCAAACTATATTTTGATTTTGAATATCTGCCAATCCTAGATATTTTACATAAGTGAAATCATGCAGCGTGTGATCTTTTGTGACTGATTTTTTTTCACATAGCATGTTCGCAAGATTCATTCATGTTATATCAGAACTTCATCCCTTGTTGTATTCAGCATCTTTACATGCTGAATAATATTTTATTGTATGGCTATGCCTTGTGTTTACTTTGCACTTTTTCATGTTTTGCTCTATTCTTTGCCCATTTATTTGTACAAGTCTTCTGCCATTTCTGAGATATTTGAGAGTTTTGATAGTTCTTTATATGATTGGAATAATCCAGTCTGTGACTTGACTTCCATTCCCTTTATTGTGTGTTTTGATGAAATTTTTAAATTTAAATGAAGCTCAGTTTATCATTTTTGAAAATTTTGTGAGTATTTTTTGTGTCACTTTAAAAATTGATGTCTAACTTAGGATCATAAGTCTTCTTTCTCAGGTCGAAACCAGACTGAGGAGAAAAGGGGCCTAAACTACAAATTTCAAATAATAACTCACTCTCAAAGTTGTGCAAGTCCCTGCAAGCAAGAGTGCCTGGAAATTTTGAGCACTAGGCCCCCTCACATCACTCTATTCAACCTCCATTTTCCTGTTTTATCCTAGAAATTTCTATGGCTTTATTTTCTGAGTCACTAGCTGAGGGCCAGTTGTGTTGTTTCCACTTTTTTCCATTAGAAATATTGCTAGTATGAGCATTCAAGTACAGATTTTATGTGAAGATTTTTTGCTTTCTTTTAAGTATGTACTCATGAGTGAAATTTCAGTTTTGCTGGGTCAAATACAACTCTATGTTGAATTATTTGAGAAATTACCAAACACTTTTAAAAATGTGACTGCATTATTTTGTATTTCTAGCAGCAATGCATAAGATTTCCAATTTCTCCATATCCTTGAATTTATATATATGTACATTTAAATGAACTTTATTGGACTTTAAGGTTTATAGAATGAAATGAAGCTATTTTACTTGTCCAGCTTGATGATCTAAATTAACCCATTCTTTAACTACTATTATACAGAGTTATTATCATTCCCAGATGTTCTCTCATGTTCCTTTATAGCAAATTAATTTTCTCCTATGTCTAGTTACAGGCAGCTGTGATCTACTATTTTTTTGTACAGGGAATCAAACTCAGGATCTCAAACTTGTCAGGGAGGCACTGCAGCACTGAGCTAAATCCCTGGCCCTGATCTGCTTTCTCTTGCTAGATTCATTTTTCCTGTTTTGTTATTTCATGCAAATAGAATCAGATCACATACACTTTTTCATGTGTACCTTTTGTTCATTTGAAATTGATCCATTTTGGTGAAGTATTATCAATATTTTGATTTTTCTTCTTGCTGATTGATATTTTATTATAAAAATACTGCAGGACTTGTATACTAATTTATCAGCTGGTTGACTTTTCAGTTGTTTTTGGGTTTTATTATGAATAAATCTATAAATATTCACCTAATAATTTTATGTGTTCATTCACATATATTTCTAGGGTACATCCACCTTTCTTTTATGTCTTTTTCTTTCTTTCTTTCTTTCTTTCTTTCTTTCTTTCTTTCTTTCTTTCTTTCTTTTTTTCTTTCTTTCTTTCCTTCTCTTCCTTTTCACACTTGAGCTTGAGCCCAGGGAATTTGCACTAAGCTACATTTCCAGCCCTTTTAATTTTTTGTTTTACAATATGGTCTTGCTAAATCACTAAATTGTCCAGGGTATGCTTGAACTTGCACTCTTCCTGCCTCAGCCTCCCAGACCACTGGGATTACAAGTGTGCACCCTCAGTTCTAAGGTACAATCTTAGTAAAAGGATGGCTGGATCATATGATGAATGATGTGACAAACCATCCTGGTTTGCCTAGGATTGTCCCAGATTTATCCCTAAAAGTGTCATGCTCCAGGAAATCTCTCAGTCCTAAGAAAACTGGGACAACTTTTCTCAGTTACAAATGTAGTTATACTTTTACAAAAGATTGCCAAACTCTTTTTCATATAATTGGCCCTATTTTTGCATTTCCATGAAGAATAGGTGTTAGTTTTAGTTACTCTTCATCCTGGAAAATGCGAGGCATTGCAGGGTTTTGTTTGTCTGCCCTGAATTTGAATAAGTCTCACAGCCAGACCTGCAATGGTATGTCATTCCAGCTTTCAACTCCATTTCCTTGAGGACTAATAACTTTGAGCAACTCTTATTAGTTATTTCAATATAAGCTTTTGTGAAATGTTTACTCAAATATTTTGTCTGTTTGTAAAATTTTGTGTTCCTTTCAATTATTTACAAGTATTTTCATATGTTTTATAGAAGCCTCAGGTCAGCTATCTGAATTGGAAGTATTTTCTTTCCATTTGCATCATTTTATTAATGATGTTTTCCACAGAAGAAAGGTTTCTGTTTTAATAGTGTCTAAATTTTTTTCATTTTATACGTAGCATTTTTTGTTAATAAAGACTGTTTTACTACTCTGAAGTTGAATATATACACTCATGTGTTTTATCCTAGGAGTTTTATAATTTTAGCTTTTGTCTTCAGATCTATGAGGCATAGTTAGTTAATATTTGATGGTCATTGACTTTTTGCAGATAACTTGTTGTTCCAGCACCATTTGATGGTAAATACCACTTTTCATCCACTGAATTTTCTTGAAATTTTTGTTAAAAGTCAATTGATCATATATGTGTGAGTCTTCATGTGTATCATTCTATTAACTGATGTTCTAAACCAAACCAATACTATAATAGCCTGCTGACTGTAACTTTGAAATGATGCTGTGTACATGCTCAAATTGTTACTTTTCTTTGAGAAGATTGTTCTGGCTATTCTATTTTTTAAAATTTATTTTGAAAACAAAAGAAGGAAAACACATTAACAAACAGATATCCATTTACAAAGTAGCAAAAGAACAATACAAACAATACAGAGTTATAGACAAAGTGGTAGGAAATTAACAATGCTTATTGTATTACATATTGATATCTTCAAAGTGGTTTCTCAGGAAAACAAATACAGACATGCAATACTGATCAATCAAGGACTCCTTAACTGTTCCTTTCAGTAAAGCAATAGAAGACAGTAGATCAACTATGTTAACTATCCTGTATATACATACATACTTTCCCCTTCTTTCCACTCTCTTTTCCCACATCCCAGTTGCCCTTTACTCTTGAATATTTTCCTTTCATTTCACAATGTCTATCATACCTCCTAGTTTTTATTCACTCTTTCAAGTTCTTACACTAGTGAGACAATATGTTGCTTACATATGCAGGTCTGATTTATTTCACTTATGAGCATAGTCTCTAGTTGTGACCATTTACCTATAAAAGCCTCGAGTTTATCTTTCTTTCTAGCTAAGTAATATTCCATTATATAGAAGTACCACAATTTTTTTTATCCACTGCTCAGTGGATGGACATTGTTCTGGGTATTCTAAATTGTTTTGCTTCTCCATACAAATTTGAGAATATATTGTCAATTTCTGCAGCAATTATATTGGCATTTAGATTAGGATTGCATTAAATATATATATTAATTTGCTGACATAATTAAACTGATATTCAAACAATATTGAATCCTTCAGTTGATAAACATTGTACATCTCTCCAGTTATTTCACTTTTCTATAAGTCAGCAGTATTATTCTATTTTTCAGGATTTAGGTTTTTCATGCATGTGGAGAAATTCATCACATCATGGTTTTTAATACTATTGGAAATATTTTTTAAAATTCAAATTTCTAATTATACATCTAATATATAGGAAGTCACTTCATCTTTTAAAGCTGACATTGTATCCTGTGACTTTTTCAAAATTTATGTATTAGTTCTTTTAAGATTTCATGTGCTTTTCTGTAAACAATGAATGTTTTCTGCTACAACCCTAGCTCTTTTTTAGTTTGAGACAGAGTCTCCTACGTCATTAAGTGGCCCAGCTCAAATATAGATCTTCCTGTCTCTGCCTCTCAGAGTACAGGGATCACAGGCATATACTACCATGGCTACTTTGTATGTGTTTTAAAATATTAACCATTTGTCTTTTTGTATTCAACAGGAATTCTAAGACTATTATTCATAGAAGTAGTGAAAGCAGATGTTCCCAATTTAGGGGGAAAGGTTTTATTATTTATCTTTATGTTTGCTATCAGTTTTTCCCTTTATTAGGTTGAGGAAAATTCCACCTATTCCTAATTTTCTGAAATCTAAAACATCATGTATTTTTGTATTTTTCACATGATATTTATTGAGAGGACAACTTATTATCTTTATTATATAAATGCAGATAATTACATTGATTAATATTCTAAATTTTGAGGCATCTTTATATACTCAGAGTAAATCCCACATTTTCATGATATGATATTATTTTATACAGTTTTGCAGTGAATTCGATGGTGTTATGTTAAAGTTTCTCTAGTATATGTGCATTTTTGCAATATTTTTCTCTGTTATTTGATTCAGGATAATTTGTGCTCATAAGAGAATTGGGAAGAATTTCTTCCTTTTCTATTTCCTGAAAGAATTAGTAAACTTGGAGTTACTCTTTCTTTTAATTTTTGACAGAATAAACAAAACACACTAGAGTCTGCTGTTTTCTTTGGGACAGGGTTTTATTTACAAATTCAATTTCCTATGTTGATATAGAACTATTAATATTTTTATTTCTTTTCTATTATGTAAAAATTGTGTCTTTTAAAAAGTTCATCTCATTCATTGAATTAATTGAAATAGAGTTGTTTTAAATATTTCCTTATTACCTTTCTAATATCAGTGTTATCTGTAGTTACATCTCCTCATTTAGTCTTGAGACATTTTGTCTAGTGTTTCTTTATACTCGACTAGTTTGTAAACTTTTATCACTTTCATTAATATTTATAAAGAAAGAGGGGCTGGGGATTTAGCTCAGCGACAAAAGCACCTGCCTGGCAAGCGCAAGGTCGTGAGTTCGGTTCCCAGTACCAGAGAAAAACAAACAAACAAACAAAAAAAAAAAAAAAAAAAAAAGAAAGAAGTGTTACAGTTCCCTTTTGACACTGATGTTTTTTATTGGTAGTTCACTTGCTATTTCACTGATTTCCAAAATTATTTTTTCCTTCATTCTACTTATTTGGGGTTTAAGTTGCTGTTTTCATCTTAACCTTTTAGGACTGACACCAAGATAATTGATTCTAAACCTCTTTCCAATTTTAGCACTTAAAGCAATATATTTCTTTTTAAATTATAGCCCACAAGTTTTGATATGTGGTTTTTATTGTCACTTAATTCAGAGTATTTTCTCATTTTCCTTGTGTTTTTTTTTACTTATAAAATACTTAAAAGTGTGTTGTTTTCCAAATATTTGTGGATTTTCTTAGAATAATTTTGCAATTAATTTCTAATTTAGTTCCATCATGCTTAGATAACATATTATGCATAATTTTGGTACTTACAAATTTATTTTGGCCTTGTAAATGTGGCTTAGCAGGTAATCCATATTCGGAGATGTTTCATGTGCATGAAAAGAATATGTATTCTATAGTTCTAGGGGACAGTGTTCTCTGAATATGAATTAGAGCAAGTTGGTTGACATTGTTGTTTCAGTTTTCCTTAACATTTCTGATTTTCTGTCCACTTGTTTTATCAATCACTGAGAGTAATGAGGAAATCTTCAAACGTGTTTTGGGCTTGTGTATTTTTCTCTTTAGTTCTTTTATTACTGTTTCATGTATTTTGAAGTACTATTACGAGATCCACCCACATTTAGTCACTATTTATCCTTTGTATAATTGTTTTAATGGTGTCTACTTTTACTGATATTAATAGAGCTTATCCAGAATTCTTATGTTTATTTGTGCTGATATGTTCTCTCATCTTTTTACTTTTAATCTTTTATCTTTGTATTTGAAGCGTAATTTTGAAGATAATAAAGTTATGATTTTTATTCAGTTTAATAATATCTGGGTTTTAATTGACATCTACAAATTTTTAATGACTAAATGTTTAATTTAGTCTACTTACATTTAATGCAATCATTAATATGGTTGGATTTTGGCTGAGTTAGTATCTTAATGTTTTTTCTCTTCCTATGCTTTTTTCCTTGTTTTTAGCTTTCTTTTTAGATTAGCGCAATATCGCCTAGTATTGAAATTAGTCACCACTATTGATTTATTAGGTTTAACTTTAAACTTAAATTAAATGGATTCATATGGGGCATTCTTAATTTAGCCCAGCCTACTTCATCTGAGATTGGGTACACTCAGGGTGATATGGCCATAGACAAGCACAACCGCCTTCTAATAGTTTTTACCATTCTAAACACAATGTGAAGAACTTAATGTATTACTATTCTTCTCCCGAATATTTGTGCAATTATTGCCAAATACTTTATTTATATGTACATGGGTAATATACTTCACAAGTTACTATGATGAATTTTGAGTTAAATAGGTGATTATCTTCATTAACAATCAGGAGAAAAGACTTTTAAACATACCCCAATATTACCATTTCCAATGTGCCTCATTTCTTTATATACATTTTAATTTCATAGTGTTTTTCCATTCTTGTAGTCTCAAGAAGTTTAGTTGTTTCCTGTAGTGCAGGGGTACTGGTGATAAATGTCTTCATATTTGTTTTGTGTGAAAACATCTTTAACTTCATCACTGAATGAAATTTTCACTAGATATTGAATCTTTTATTGAGAGTGTTAATCTTTTAATACTTTATTCCATTTCCTGCTTCCATTATTAATTACATTTCAAATCTATACTATTCTTTTTTCAGTTGTTAGATGGTCTATATTTCCACATAGCTGAATTAAAAATTTTCCCGTTAGCATTGCTTTTTAACAATTTTATTATTTATTTCATGCTTTGGTTCTCCTTTCTTTGGGTTCATTGAGCTCAGATGAGTTTACATGTTCAATGGATTTGGAGCAATTTGGGTTATTATTTACCCAATGTTTTTCAGCCTCACTCTTTCCTTCTGAGTATCAAGTTTCACATAAAGCACATTGCTGGGTGTTTTCCCACAAGTTACTGAGGTTTTGTTCTTAGTACTTCTTTAAGAATCATTTCACTACATTCTCTTTTCTCTGAAATCATGGCTCATCAGTGGTTATTGTGTCATTTCTGAAGACTTGTTTCACATATTTTATTTAGTTTTCTAGTTTTTTATGGCAGGAGGACTACTCTTCCACATGTTATTCCTCACAGCTGGAACAGACATTATATTTTACTTTCTTTTTCTTCCTGATATCTTTTAATAAGTAGAAACATTTCATTTAGGTCAGTTCCAATATGCCATTCTAGAAATTTTACTGTTACTCATTTTTGTCTTCCATCTACACAATCTGTTCCTAATCAGTGTATGAAGTTACTTTATTATACTTGTATATTATTCCACAACCTTTTATAATTTAAAATTTTCTATAGTTAGTTCTGTCCCCCAATGCATCTTGAATTAATTTTTCATTCTGTGTGAAATAGAGCCAATGGTGCTTTTATTTCCTTATGCAGCTGTCCTGAATCATTTGTTGAAAACATTCTCTTCTTCACCTTAGTGGCATTTTAAGAAAGTAATTGCTTTTATATATGTGGATTCATTTATTTTCTGTCTATACTGTTTTGTTGATATACTTATTCGTTCTTAAGCCTATATCACTCTGTCTTATTTTCTGTAATTTTATATTAAGAGGTGAAATGTGGCAGATAGAATCCTCCAAATATTTTTAAATAAACTCTGCTTTAGCCATCTTCCTTTTACTTTTTTTTTTTTTTTTTTTTGGTACCGGGAATGGAACTCACAACCTCAGGCTTGCCAGGCAAGCGTTTATGCCATTGAGTTATATCCCCGGCCACTTTTACTTTTTTATACAAATTTTCAATTAACTTATCACTTCCTGTAAGCAAATCAGATAATATTTGGATATAAATTTTGTCATATCTATAGATGAATTTGGAAAGATTTGATGACAATGTTTTTCAAAAAATTATTTATTTTTATTTTCTTTAATTTCTCTCACCACCATGTTGTAATTTTAATTGTAATGGCCTTGCTTATTTTTTCATTAAACTTATTACTATATATTACATGATTTTAAAAATCTCATTGGAAGTGACATTTTAAATTTCATTTTGTCATTTTGTACAAAATTGGATTATGGCTCATATACAGATGTGCAATTGATTTTCATATATAACAGTCTTGTGTCATAATCCCTTGCAAATTCATTTAATAATTCTTGAAATTTGGTTGTAGTTTTTTTGCAGCTTCTCTGTATGAAAATCATCTTATCTATGGATCATGACAGTTTCGCTATTTGTTTTCCAAGTTTTACTACTTCAGCTAAATTTTCATGCCTACTGAACTGGTTAAGAATCCCAGTACAATGTTCAGAACGAACAGTGAAAATTAACTGATTTGTTTTTGTCAAGCTTGGTGAAAAAACAATGAAGAGGTTGGGATTGCAGCTCATTGATAGAGCACTTGCTGAGTGTGCACGAGACCTTGGGGTTCCATCCTTAACAACGCAAAGAGAGAGAGAGAGAGAGAGAGAGAGAGAGAGAGAGAGAGAGAGAGAGAGAGAAGCTCTTTATTATATTGGCTTTCTGAGAGTTCTTTTAAAATAATGAATAAAGTTTGAACGCAGTCAAATACTTTCTTCTACACTATTATGAATTTTCTCAGCTTTTCTGTTATTGTGATGAATTGAAACTCATGTTCATACAATCTACTGGCCCTATTCAGACTTCCCTAGCATTAATTGCATTCACTTGCATATGTGCATATTTGGTTCTATTCAATTTTCTTATATCTACTACCAGAGATAAGATGCACATTAATTTCATCTAAGGAATACATCCTATTATACTCACACTTGCCTCTCTCCTGCCTTTCCCTTTATCCCTAGAAAATACTGATTTGATACTTTCAAAAAATGTTTTGCAGTGGAAGTTATATTACATAATCTTATGGGGCTGGCACTTGTTAATCTGTGACTTTTTATTGCTGAGTATATTGTAATATAGTTTGCTAACCATTCACCTGTTTAAGAACATCTGGGGTGTTTCTAGCATTTGGTTATTATGAATAAAATTGCTAAGGACATTATATACTGGATTTTGAGCAGACATATATTTTCATTTCTCTGAGTTCAATGTATATTTAGTTTTATAAGGTGTGGTCAAACTCTTTCTCAGAGTAGCTGCTATAGGCTGAATTGTGTGCCCCTAAATTCTTACACTGAAATTTTCACCCCCTATATCTCAGAATATGGTTTAACTTGGAGATAGGTTATTCACAAAGAAAATCAATTCAATATATTTCATCAGGGTGGGCCCTACCGAAACATGACTCTGTCCTTATCAAAAGGGGAACTTTGGACATAGGGACATGTATAGAGACAAGTTGATGGGAGTATGCACAGGGAGAGGATGACCGTATGCTAGCTGAGGATAGAAGCATGGGACAGAGTTTTTCCCTTATATCCTAGAGATGGAATCAATTACACTGGCATCTTAATTTGGATTCCTTGCTTACAGAACTGTGAGACCATAAATATCTTTTGTTTGAACCTCTCAGCTTGTGATACTCTATTACAGCAGCAGTAGTAAACTTATGAGACTATACCATTTCACACGTTCACTGCAAGTGTGTTGGTGATCCAGGTACTTTAATCCTCAACAAAATTTCGTGTTGTCACTCTACTTTTATTTTTGTCATTCTGAAACATGTGGACTAATATATCATTGTAATTTGACTTTTGTTTAACTGATGGTTAATGATGTTGAATAGTGTTTAATATTTCATTTTTGCAGCCATGGGAATAGAACCCAGAGTATTTACACTACATCCACAGCCCATTCGTATTTTGACACGGGGTCTCGTTACATTTTAAAGAGGCCTGGTTCTTATTTGTCATCCATGTAGTCTGAAATACCTGTTAATGTCTTTTCAAAATTTCCTCATTGGATTTTAAACACTGTTTTAAAAGCTTGCTATAAGTTATAGATATTAATTGTTTGTAATACAGTTCTGTAAGTGTTTTTCTCCAAATCTGTACCTTATGTTTCATCCTCTTCACCTGGGCTTTTATATAACTGTGGAGTATAATTTTGATGTCTGATTTATTAATTTATTTTTCATGTTAAGTCTAAGAATTCTCACCCTAGACTTAGATCTTTATGTTTCCTCCAATTTTCCCTAAATTTATTGTACATTTATATTTTATATTTAAGTTAATGTTAGAGTTAATTTTTGTGTGACACATATGTTATATTTGAGTTTGAATGTGTGCATATTTTCAAATGTTCCAATGCTATTTGCAGAAAGTATTGAGTTAGGTTTTTCAATGAATTCTTTTTTATCTTTGTCAAAAATTAGCTGAACAAATTTATGTGGGTTTAGTTTTGAGTTTTCTATTCTGTTCTGTTAATCTAGAAAGATAACAAATTCCACTGCAAGCTGTTCGCAGGAGACACGCTTTAGAAACATATAGGTTGAAGGAAAAGGATGGAAAATAATACAGCTATGAACAGCAATAATAAAAGAACTAGAATCGTGGTACTGATATCAGAATTTAAACAGATTTTAAGACAAAGTGTCACTAGAAATATGGAGGAAGATTTTATAATGATAAGAGGGTAAATTCACATGAAAAAGATATTTTGCAGCAGTTAAATGGTTGTTTTTATCAGGGAGAATGTTCACTGTGTTCACAAATTACTGTTCAGGATGTCCACTCAAGGCTGATTATTTTTTCCCATAAGGGTACTCACTTGACCCAGAACTATTTATTGAACAAACCATTCTCCTTAAGATGAACAAACCATTCTTACAAGTTTAAGATGTAATAATTACATCTTACAAGTTTAAGATGTAATAATTACAAGATAGAACAATTATAATTGTAAATACAATTATAAATTATATAAAATACCTAAGTTAGATGAAGGAAACCAGGAGGAACTGAAGAGGGAAATAGACAACTCAACAATATGCTAATTGTGGGAAATTTCAGTGTTTGATTTTTGATAATAATAGACTAATTCGATTTGAGACATCTATACAATATTCCACTCAATTATACCAGATGCCTAGCTTTCTTTATCATAGGTGCTAGCCTATGAAACATGCCTCTATAATTTTAAAATGATCAAAACCTCACAAAATATAATCTGTGGCCAAAATGAAATGAAATTGGACATTTGTAACTGAATTTAATTTGGTAAATTTACAAATATGTACCAATATGTACTTCCCTATATATACAAATATGTACTGCCCTATATGGAGCTACCAGTGTTTTTTCTTAATTGGTCACCGCCAAAATATGAATTGTTTTTGATAGTGCCTTATGCTTGAACTTCTCTACACATTTTCTTCAATGAAACAGTTCACTTGATCTGAATTGTGGAGTTCTATATTCTTTTGTCTCCCCTTTTATCTGGGGCAGACATCTTATATTACTGCAAGGGAGCAGAGAATAAGTTCAGCAGCATACTTTCCCTAGAGGAACATCCCTGCTCTAGGATCAGTGCACTGGGTGTGAAGGGAGCCACTGGCTTTTTCTACTTGGGCTTCTTACTGTGTAGCCTCTGCCCTTTAGAGAGCTGGGTGAAGTGAGTTCAGGACAGAGTATACCATAAGTACTAGAGGAGTTTTCAGTCTATGAGTAGGCACTGGGAAGGGGAAAGAAGACAAGTCCACTGTAACTGCCCAGAACAGAACTTCTACAATATCGAATTAAGGTAATGAACAACACCAGTGGTCTACCACTTTCAGGGTAAAACTGTAAACCTAGGTTGGGAGCTATGTTGTGAGACAGCCCATCTTCCTACTTGCAGAAGACCAGAGTAGATTACCCATCACAGCAAGCTGGTAGTGGTAGGGATATAATCACATCAAGGCTCAAATGCTACAAATCTAATTGTCATTACAAAGATTTAGAGTATTTTCTTAATTAGACAGTTCTCTATTTGCTTTAGGTTCCAGGGGCAATTTTCAGATATTTTGTGTACTTTTTCTGGAAAGATATTTTCCAGCAGTTAAATGGTTGTTTTTATCAGGGAGAATGTTCACTGTGTTCACAAATTACTGTTCAGGATGTTCACCCAAGGCTGATTATTTTTTCCCATAAGAGTACTCACTTGACCCAGAATTATATTGAACAAACCATCCTCCTTCCAATGTATTGAAGTGTCTTCTTGTCATAAGCCAGGTGACAATATATGTGTTAGTTTTATTCTAGACTATAGATTTTGTTCTACTAAATAATTTGCCTATCTGTATGTCAATATTATATCCTCTTACTTGTTATAATAGGAATTATACTAAGTAGGAATTCTTTATAACAAGAATTCTAAACTAATAATGAATCCCTCTGGTTTGTTGTCTTCTATGAAATATTCATTAATTTTTACCTTTTGTATTACCTTATTAATTTTGAGATCACCTAGTAAATTTTCTTAATGTATACCAAAACTTTATTAGGATTGTGTTGAATCTATATAATTAGGGCAAATTTTACGTCCTTTTGGAAAGTTTTGTGTCTTAGCAAAATTCAGCCTTGTTATAATCTCCATGTTATAATCTCTCTCAATTTATTTTTTTAAAATTTTTTCACAAAAAATGATTATTTTCATTCTAAATGTCTTTCATCCTTGACATCAGGTCTATTTCTAGGCATGTGCTTTTATAATGCAGTTGTTAATAATATCTTCATCAGTTATGATTACAACAATATGTATACATGTATATAGATTTTTCTTTTTATTTTAAAGAGCAGAAGAAGAAAAACAGAAATAAAATAAAACAGTTTCAAATCAGGCTAATAGGAGAGTAACAATAATTAATACATTGCATATTATTATCTTCATAGTAGTTTCTCAGTGTACAAGATACAGGCATTAAGTATTGTCCATACAATATTAGCATAAATCTTTCTTTTCAATGAGCTAAGGAAAACTAGTTGTATAACTTCCTTAACTATCTTGTGTGTGTATGTGTGTGTATATATAGATATATAGATAGATATATCGATACATCTATATCTATATCTTTTTTTCCATTTTCTCTTCCTCCCATTCCCTATCAGTTTCTCTTTGCTTTGGAATAGTTTCTTACCAATTCACAATATCTATTGTACATTTTAGACCTTATTTACTCTTTTAACTACTCACACTAGTGAGACAACATAATGTTTACACATGTGGGTCTGATTTATTTCACTTATGAGTGCGATCTCAACTTGCATCCTTTTAGCTATAAAAATCTCCAGTGTATGCTTTATGGCGGAGTCATAGTCTGTTATATATAAAAAAATTTTTTTATCCATTCCTCATTTGATGGACATTTGGGTTGTTTCCAAGATTTAGTTATTACAAATTATACTACTGTAAACATGCCGAAGAGTTAAACTAGACCCATGCCTATCACTATGCACTAAGCTAAAGTCAAAATGGATCAAAGCTCTAAATATTAAAACATGTACATACTTTCTCTGTATCTATCATGTATGTGTCCATTCATCCATCCATCCATCTATCCATCCATCCACGGAGTTTAGCATATTTGAATGTGAGGGTTCAGCAAGTTTGAAAAACACAAGGCAGGCTGAAACTCTTGTTGACCACTGTCTAAATAACTTCTGTAGGAAAACCATCCTGGCTTTAAAGCTTTTTAACCGACTCAATTAGGCCCATCCTTGGTATCTAGGATATAGGCCCTTGTATTTTTGATGTACTCTTTCTCTTAAGGCTGATTATGCATATTAAACATATTTACAAACTGCATTCACAGCAGCACCTGGATTAGTCTTTGAGTAAATAATTGGGAAATGTAGTTTAGCTAAATGGACATATAGAAATAAGCATTCTAATTATTAATTTTTTCAATTCAAAGTTTTGTTGCTGAAGTAAAATAAAATTGATTTTTTATCTTGACTTGTACATTCCACTTCTTATAATAGTTTGCCCATAAATTTCTTACAATCACTAGATATTCACTCTTATTTTCTCTAAATAATAAGAATTTTATTTCAATTATTCTAATCTAATGCCCTTAATTTCTTTTTTTGTTTTATTGTCCTGTTTGGAACTGCAGTATGAATTTAATTAAAATGGTAAGAGAAGTACTATTACATATTTGCAGTACATTGATGGAGACCACTATGAAGCAGCCCTGAGTAGGATTTAATATTGACCAATTGGCTTCTCATGTTTGCATGTTAGTTTGCCCAAGGCTTAGACCCTTTGTCTGGAGATGAGCAGCGGAATCATAGTAAGTGAACCTCTATGAGTCAGTGTTCCCCACTGTGGCCTGTATTGGACTATGAACTTGGGACACCTCAAAGGACAAGATAAAGCCACAGCTAAGGACTTCTGGCTCCAACCCCAATTAACTAAAAGGAGACTGTAGCTGCAGGCATCTCACTCCTGCTGTGATACCCTTCCTGGAGATAACATAGTTCTCCTAAATTAACATAGAGTATTACTTGGAGAAGTCCTTAAAGGGATTCCCAAGTCCTGCTGAGATTCCTGCATTTTCTTCGCTATTCCCCCTCTTTTCTTCGAAAACCTAATAAACATGGGCCACTGAGGGAAGTCTTGGTCTTAACTCAGAGAATCCTGAATTCTGTGAGAGGGTTGAAACTTCCTGGAGCTCTACAATCATTTCACTTGTCTAATATATTTAAGCCTTTGCTGTCCACTCTTTGCTGTCCAGGAGATTGTGGGCCTGATCACCCCACAACAACTAAGGGTTATTAACCTGATAGTACATAATGATTGCTTCCTGGCCCACAAGCCAGGAAGATGAATGGATAAAGGAAAATGTCATTTTCATCTTGAAACGTGATGCATTTTTTTGAACAGTGACAAAGTTTATTCAAGAAAGTAAAAGTGAAAGGGGGAGGAGAAACTGGCTCTGCAGTGCAAGGTTGGGCTGAGTAAAAGGGGAAAAAGGAAGATAAGTGGCCACTGTGGAGAAACCGGGGCAGGCTATCTGCGGAAAGCCACGACAGCCTAAATGTGACTTTTGCTCAGGGTTTTTCAATCATTTATTTCCTTAGAATGAGCAAGTTACCTTCAGTTTGTGGTTTCTCAAAACTTTTGATCATGAACAGGTTTTGAAATTTTTCAAATGCCGTTTATGCTTCTACTTAGGTGCTCATGTGATTTTTCTTCCTTTTTAAAAACTTTGCTAAAATGGTGAATTACATCAAATAAGTTTTGAATAATAAATCTCCCATGGATACTGGGAATGAATGTCATCTATTTGTGATACATTTTATTGTTTTGTTTATTGGTATATCTGAAATATTAAATTGTTATTAAGGAGTATTTTGTGTTTATGTTATCAGAGAAATTTATTTGTAATCATTGCTTCTTGAAATATCTGTCAGATTTTGTGATGAAACTCATGCTGGCCTCTTAAAAATAGATGAGATGTCTTTTTAACTTAATTACATGTGTGATTTTTAAAATACTCTTTTCTTAAATGCTAGTTCTGATTTTTATTTGTGGGAAGACTTTTAATAATAGAGAAAATTTCTTTATAGATACTAGACTATTCAGATTTCTTATATATTGTCCTTTCTTTATAGTACTCTAAGACTAAATTTTACTGTTATTTTCCTTACTTTTTTTTTGACATAGGGTCTTGTTGTGCAGTTCAGGCTGGGCTTCAACTCACCATGGAGCCCAGGCAGGCCTTGAACTCCTGACGATACTCCTGCTCCAGCCTCCTGAGTGCTGGAATTACAGGTGTGTGCCACCATGCCTGGTTTTCCTTACTTCTTCAAATGTAAGTTTAAATTACACATTTTCAGTCTTTCCTCAATTCTGCAAGATATGATTGAAAAATATGATGAATATTTAAATAATTAATTTATAATAATAAAAGTCATTAACCACCTTCAAAATACTCCCTTTGCTTCAAACACACTTATTGTATCATTCTTACTACTTTCAAAAGCAGTTTTGCAAGTCTTCTTTCGTGTTTTCACAAAGTATGATAAAAAAATATGATGAATCCTGTGGTTGAATACTATGCAAAAGACAGGCAGTCTTGTTAAAATATTATGGTGTGTCCTCATCCACTTTATTCACTGGATCTGATACAATGTGACCTTTGGTTTTTCCTCAAAGACAAAATGACCTTGAAGAGTACACATTTTGAGTTGATGCAGAAAATCAAGGTAGCCATGACCCCGAAACCAATGATATTCACAAAAGAGGACTTCCAGAACTGCTTCAGAAAAAAGAGAGAATGGAATGAAAAAAATGGAAACAGAGCTTTTGTAAATGAGGAGGTGAAGAAGGGCTGAAGGGAAGGGAGGGGAATGGGAAAAAAGAATGAAGATATATTATGTACAGGTCCAAATTCCACACGATGAATGTGATCATTATGTATGACAAACATGTAGAATAAAAAAAGAAAGTGGTAAGAATGATAGGGTCAGTGTATTTGAAGCGAGGGGAATATTTTGAGAGGAATTAATGGAAATGTGACTTTTACTGTAATGTATTTTTGAAAATATAAATGCTCACTGTACTTTTCAATTATACAAGAACTTATGTATATTTGAGAATATAGAGAGTGTATATCTATAATTATGAGAATTTATGTCTACACATTTCCCCTAGGAAGATTCTCCCAATGATTTCAGTCTTCATAAACTTAAGGTTTTGCTGCCAAACGTGAGATTGATTTTGTTAGATGCTTCCTATTCATTTGAAAAGAAAATTAATCCTGCTGTTGTGTGTAGTATCCTATGCATTAGAATTGAATCATATTGTTTCATTATGTTCATAGCATTTTCTTTGTCCTTACTCATTTTTTTCTGTCAGTATTTAGTCCATTTTTCTCTAGTGCTTTTGTGCAGGGGTGCTTGTCCATTCCACTAGGAAGCATAAGTTCCTCCACTTCCTGGAATAAAATGTCACATGTACATTTTCAACTCTCAAATATATTCTTAATTGAGAATTTTCATTGAATCTAGGTTTATATGTCTAACTGGCCAGCAAACTCCCACACATTTCTCAGGCATTTCAGAGTGGTGCTAAAGTTAATATCATTACCTTCTACCCCAAACTCCCTATCTACACATAATTTTTCTATCGTACTGAAATAAACTCTATCAATTAAGTTGTTTATGGAGAAAAAGATAAAAGATAAAGGCGATATCATTAACCTCCATTATTTTTGTATTTTATTGAAAAAAGGTAAGACAGAATTTCATAACAAAATAATAGGAGAATAACAATAGTTAGTACATTAAATATTGTTATATTCACAGTAGTTACTCAGTGTACAAGACATGGTCATAAATAATTCTCTAATAGATATTAGCATGAACCTTCCTTTTCAATGAACAAGGAGGCACTATTAATTAACTTACATTTTTCTCCTTTTTCTTTTTCTTCCTTTCCCCTCTCTCCATCCTAGTTCCTTTTTCTTTTTAAACAATTTCTTACCATTTCACAATATCTATTGGACATTTTAGACCTTATTTACTCTTTCGGTTTCTCACACCAGGGAGACAATATGATGTTTACACATGTGAATCTGATTTATTTCACTTATGAATATGGTCTCAAGTTGCATCCATTTACCTATAAAAGTCTCAAGATTATCCATCTTTATTGCTGAGTAGTACTCCATTGAATAAAAATACCACATCTTTTTTTTATCCATTTCTTGGTTGATTAGCATTTGGGTTGTTTCTAATATTTGGCTATTACAAATTGTGCTGTTATGAGCATGGGTTCACATACATGGCTGTGGTATGGTGTTTTCAATTCTTCTAGGAAGATACACAGAAGGGGAATAGCTGGGTCAAGTAGGACCTGCAATCCTAGCTCTTTGAAGAATCTCCATACTGATTTCCACACTGGTTACACCTGTCTGCAGCCCCACCAGCAGTGGAAAAGGGTTTCTTTCCCCCCACATCCCAGCCAGCATTTGCTATTGGTTGATTTCTGCATGGTAACCATTCTGTCTGTAGTGAGATGGAATCTCAGTGTTATTTCAATTTGCATCTTCTGAATGATCAGTGATGTTGAACATTTTTTCATATATTTATTTGTCATTTGTATTTCTTCATCTGAGAAATGTGTATTCATTTCAAAGACTCATTTTTTGATTGGGTCTTTGGATTTGGGGGGTCTGAGTTTTTTCAATTATTTATAGGTTTCAGATAGAAGTCCTTTTTCTGAGGGACAATTTGACCTCCATTCTTGATGTCCTATCACCTTTGTAGAAAGTCATCAAGTTCTTAGATTCTACCTGTTTACATATCTAATCAATCTCTTCCTTGTCCACAGTGATGCTGCTCCAACATTTCTGCTCAAATTTTTTCAGAAACTTTTAAGTAGCCCTTCCTGCCTTCAGTCTTACTCTCTATTATTTGCCCTCCACATAAGTGGCAGGGTTACTTGTATAAATCATAAATCTTACCTATTATTCTTCTACTTAACATCCTTAAATTGCTTTGTATTACCTTTAAAATACTTTTCAAACATCTGAGTTTTGTAACAATGTTTTTTTTTTTCTTAGTGGAGCATCTTCTTGTATTCCATCTCAGCCTTTTTTCCACTTGGAAACCATCTCTCATTTTTGCAAGAATGAGTTCAAGTGTTAAGTTCCTTGCCCACTTTCAACTAGAAGGGAACGCTTCTATTATTATTCCCTTACAAAGTGCACTATGGTCTGTTATCACAAAGCCTCTAACAACATATTTTACTTAATTTTCACATGCTTGTGACACCCACATCGAGACTCTGAACAATTGAAAATTATGAACTCGGACTGGTTCATGTTTGTAGAATACAATACTGAACTTGGTAGATAATGAATATACAATAAATGTTGGTTGACTGAGTAAATAGAAATTTTTACACTACATAAAACTTGCTATGTTTTCTCTCCTTTATGTTAAAATCTTATCATTGTTAACACTTTTATTCCATTAATGTGATCACCACTTATATTTGATCAGAAACAACCTTCTTTAGTGATTAGCTGTGCTCTGTCTGTGAAGTCTTCACTGCTGTAGGCTATGTCTGGTATTTCAGTTAATCAATTAAGCTACCATAGAAATAAATGAGAGGATAAATGATTTAGACAGAATCTTTAATGTGACATCCCTCACCAGAACTGCTTGTTCATTTTGCAACCTAGCAGATCAGAAAAACTAATAACCACGTAACGTGATCCTGAGAATAACTGTCTTTAAAAATACCACTGGCTAAGCTCACTGTCATCCCACAACCTGGTCCCTTTTTCCATTCTCTATCATCATGAGTGGCACCCCTAGTCAAGCAGTTGCACAATCAAACACTTTAGGGTCACTTAAAAAATTTCCTCCTTTATTTCATCTACTCCTTCTACCTATTACTAAATTGAATTGAGATTCTTCCAAAATATATTTCAAGTCTGTCTATTTCTTTTCATTTTCACCAACAGTATCCTGTTCCAAGGTACCACAATTTTGTATAATTACATAATGCCTCACCATAATATTTATCATAGATTTTATTGTTTCTTGTATCTTCCCAATGGACTGTGTACTCCCTGAGGGCAATGCACTGTATGCTCCAAAGCTTTATTCCTTCAGGACAATGCTATCTTTAAATACGAAAGCGGGTGCGACCAGTTAATACATTACTTTTCCCCAAGTAGCATATTCACATTTTGACTGGGGCCTTTAGAGCGAATGATGTGGACATTGCTTCCCTAATGGTGATCTCCAGAACACTAACCAGACACACTACATTAAATAATAGGCCAGCTGCAAATTTTATCTCTGTCCTCGGTAATTATAGTACTCATTTCCTATGTTAAAGGTTTTCAAATATACCATGATAAGGCATATGGGTTAACTCTATATGGTCCAACATTTCACTTATTCCATCAGAGCACCTCCTTTTCATGGCATATTCATTAATGCCCTACGAAAGGGTGTATTTTGGGTATAGTCTATAAAACGAATCACAAAGTGAACTTCAGAGACCAACTTAAGTGGTAGGAAAAATCATAAAATGCAGGAGGGGCTTGAGTCATTCCTGATCTCATCTTGGAAAGTTTAAGATATCTCCCAGATCACTGTAACAACCCCTTAATATCTTGGTGTGGCTTTGCCATCAAAGCATCAATGTCACTATTGGCCTTCCAATCTGTACAATGCTGTTTCATCCCAGGGTGCCTGGGTACTCTTGGTGACTTTATGACAACAGTGTAGCCTTGGGAAGGTCAAGAGTTCCACCTTGTTTCTTTTTTCCCCACAAAAATGAAATCCTTTTTAAAATTCCCGGGCTCACTGTTGCTCATTAGTTCTTTTTGATAATTTTTTCCCTGGAAAGAATGAGAAACTTTTCAGTTGCACTACTTAATTCCTTTCTTTCAAGGAAGCTCAATATTCTTCTGAGAAGAGCATTCCTTACCATTCTAATAGGAATCTTGTTCCCCTATAAGAGAAAGAGAGAGATGAGAAAGAAAGAAAAAGAAAGAAAGAAAACAACTCTTTATTCTTTATTTATGAACTCAGCTTCTGTGAAAATCACAACACTTCAACAGGTTAGGAACATCTGTGGACCATGGAAAACCTTTGAAGCCATGCATTTCTTCCTTCACTGTCTGCCAGTGCCCACTCTATCAACTCTCTTCTATATCCCCTTAGAACGTAATGGAAACAAATCTGTCCTTACAGTGGAACTCTCCTGACTGCATTACCACCCTTTATTACTGACTTATCTCAGGAAAAAGATGCTGCTATTTTGGAGATGGTAAATTCTTCCCTTGAAAATCACTTATCCTGAGGAATCTCGCTTTATATTTCCCATATTTTCCTGTGTCCAGTCAGAAATAGTTAGTGAACATTTCCTTTGTTCCAGGCACTGTCCAACTTCAGGGTACTGGGGTTTACAACTGAGAATGAAATAGTAACTGTACATGCCCTGATAGAGTTCACCTAGTTCAGATCATGAATGTCTCCCTCTCTGCTGTCTCCTTCCCCCTAGCTTTCAAAAATGCAGTTGTATTCACAATCTTATTTCCTATGTTGGTACACACAAGACTTCACAATATGACCTCATTCTGGTCTCTTGATTTAACTTTTCCCAAAGCCCTATTACAAAGGTTGTGCTCTAGACTGGGCCTGGAGTGGAGCGTCTGTGGTATGCTTCTTGGAGCAAGAAGCTCTTAAATTTTTGTGCTCTGTGTGCTTCCCTCAGCTTGTCCTAGTGTTGACCATACTTGTATTGAAGCCATGCATAAGAAGTCCTGTGTACCCAAGTGCATGATATGCCTTTACAGCTTTGTGTCTTTACAATATTTCCACTGTTTTCACTCCATCGTTCTCTCTCACCATTGAATAAAATTTGATATATTTTTATTTACATTTGTTTGTTAGAGTATAAGACCAATGAAAGCAAAGGTCATATCTGTGTTACTCACTGTCTTATCTACCAATTAAGAAAGGGAATGATGATGTTAGTCTAATTTATTTATTTATTGTTTTTTATTTTCAAGAGAAAAGAACAAAAACAAAATAACAAAAACAAAGACAAAACAACACAAAAACTATAAAAAAGATACAGAATTTCAAAGCAAGATGATAGGAAATCAAGAATGATTGTTGTATTATTATTATCTTCAAAGTAGTTGCTCAGAATACCAGATATAGGTATGTAAGATTGATCAAACAATTAAACATTAACTGTTCCTTTCAACAAACCAACAGAAATTAGTAATACAATTATCTTAGCTAGCTTGTACATTTATACACACACACACACACACACACACACACACACACATGATTTTCCTTTCCTTCTTTCTTTCTTTTCTCCTTTCCCTCATCCCAGTTGTTCTTTCCTATTAAGCAGTTACTTTCCCCTTCACAATATCTATTGTACCTTTCAGATTGCATTTATGCTTTCAGGTGCTTATACTAGGGAGACAATACAGTGTTTACACCTGAAGATCTGATTCATCTCAGTTATGAGTATGGTCTCTAGTTGAATCCATTTACTCATAAAAGCCTTGAGCTTCTTTTTCTTTATAGCTGAGTAATACACCATTGTATAAAATATTACATCTTTTTTATCCCCTCCTCAGTTGACGGGCATTTGGTTTGTTTCCAAGATTTTGCTATGATAAATTGTGCTGCTATGGGGGCACATATATCACTGTGGTATGATGTTTTTAATTCTTCTGGGAAAATACCCAGAAGGGGAGTAGCTGGGTTAATTGGGACCCCTAATTCTAATTTTTTGAGGGATCTTCAGACTGATCTCCAAAGTGGTTCCACCAGTCTACCTTGCCACCAACAGTGAAGAAAGGTTCCTTTTTCCCCACAGCAGTATCCAGCATTTGTTGTTGATTGAGTTCTTGATCGTAGCCATTCTTACTGGAGTGAGATGGGATCTCAGTGTTGTTTTAATTTGCATCTCTTGAATGACCAATGATATTGAACATTTTTCATGTATTTATTTGCCATTTATATTTCTTCATCTGAGAAGTGTGTATTCATCTCAGATGCACATGTTTGGATTGGGCCTTTGAATTTGGGGGGGTCTTACTTTTTTAATTCTTTATATGTTATAGATATGAGTCCTTTGTCTGAGGGACAGTTAACTAAAATGTTTTTCCACTTTGTGGTTTGTCTTTTCACTCTATTTGTGATTTCTTTTGAAGTACTAAAGCTTTCTAATAAGATGAGATCCCTGTTGATGATTCTTTGAAGTGTTTCCCATGCTGTTTGGGTTTTGTTCATGAAGACTGCACATAGGCCTATATCTTCATGATATTAACCTACTTTCTCTGCTAGTAGATTTAGTGTTTCTGCTTTTAGATCTTCGATCCATATTTAGATCTTCGATCCATTTTGACTTTAGTTTAGTGCACGGTGATAGACATGGGCCTAGTTTTAGCCTTCAGCATGTAGAGAACCAGTTTTTCCAGCATCACTTTTGAAAGAGGATATCTTTCTTCCAGTGAACATGTTTGGTCTCTTTGTCAAAGATAAGATGGCTGAGTGTATTTGTAGCTGTGTCTGCATCTTCTAATCTGTTCCACTGGTCTTCAGGTCTATTGTTTGCCAGTACCATGCTGATTTTATCACAGTAGATTTGTAGTATAATTTCAAGTTAGGGATTGTGATACCTCCTGATTTGTCTTTGTTGCTCAGGATTGTCTTTGCTATTCTAGGTCTCTTCTGGTTCCAGATGAATTTTAGGAGTGTTTTCTCTAGTTCCATGCAGTATGCTAATGGTATTTTGACTGGGGTTGCACTGATTCTGTAGAACAATTTTGGAAATATGGCCATTTTCACTATGTTGGTTCTTCCTATCTATGAGCAAGGGATATCTTTCCATTTTCTCATATGCTCTTCAATCTCCCTTTTCGGAGTAATGTAATTTTCAATATATAATTTTTTTTACTTCCTTTGTTAGATTGATTCCTAAGTATTTCATTTTTTTGGATGCTATTTTGAAGGGTGTGGTTTCCCTAGTTTCTCTCTCAATCAGTTTGCTGTTTGTGTACAAGAATGCTATTGATTTTTGAGTACTGACTTTGTATCCAGTCACGCAATCTGGTTATTAACTCTAAGTGTCTCTTGGTGGATATTTTGGTGTCTTCCAAGTAGAGTACCATGTCATCTCTGAATAATGATAATTTCACTTCATCCTTTCCTGTCCTTATTCCTTTTATTTTTCTGTCTTGTCTAATTGTTCTGGTTTGTGTTTCCAAATGTATGTTGAAAAGGAGTGGTGATAGATGCCCTTAATCTTGTTCCTGATTTTAGAGTGAAAGCTTTCAATTTTTGCTCATTTAGTATGATGCTGGCTGTTGGTTTGCCATAGATGGCTTTTCTCAGACTGAGATAAAGACCACCTACTCCAAGTTTCTGTAGGGTTTATATCATGAATGAATAGTGCAGTTTATCAAAAGCTTTCTCTACATCTATTGAGATAATCATGTGATTTTTGTCTCTGGCTCTGTTGATATCGTGTATTACATTTATTGATTTAAATATATTGAACCATCTGTACATTCCTCAGATAAATCCCTCCTGGCTGTAGTGTATAATCTTCTTGATGATTTATTGTATTGTGTTTACTAGCATCTCATGAGAACTTTTGCATCTATGTTCATTAGAGTGGCATGTAGTTTTCATTTTTGGTTGTATCTTTCTCTGATTTTGGTAAAAGGATAACACTTGCCTCCACTAAAGAGTTAGGGATTATTGCTTTACTTAAATTTCATTAAAGAGTTTGAAGAGTATTGGTTTAAGATCTTATCTAAATTTTTTGTAGAATTCAGTGGTGAATCCACCAGGACCTGGATTTGTTTATTGGTAAGTTTTAAAATACATTTTCAATCTTATTAAGTGATATTGGTTTATCACATATTTTTATATCTTCTTGATTCAGCTTTGGTAAATCATAGGTATCTAGGAATCTGTCCATAACGTCTGTGTTTTCCATCCTATGAGAGTAAAGATTTTCAAAGTATTTATTAAGTGGTCTTCTGAATTTCCACAAGCTCTGTAGTGATCTCACTCTTAGCATTGCTCAATGCATGAATTTGAGGGTTTTTTTGTTTCATTTTTTTCTGATAAGGTTGCCTAAGGTTTTATCATTTTTATGTATTTTTTCAAACAAACAACTTTTCAATTCATTTATTCTTCATTAGAGAATGGTGTTATGAACCAGAATCTAGGTGTGCTCCTTGATTTTTTAAAATTTCTCTTTAGTCCTTCCAGCTGATAGAAGAAGGAGATATGTGTGTATACTTAACTCATGTGGGGCAGAGCACAAATTTCGTCATAAAGGTGCATTATTATGGGTATATAATACCCACATTTATTCTTCAGAATATTTCTATTGGTGAATTATTTATTTTAATTTCATTACATTAAACAATGAGTATTTAACAGGAAAAGCTATCAAAAAATACAATATCAAAGTTTTCCTATGTGACAGGCCATTCTTGTCACCTCTTGTATCTTCCTGTTTTGTCAGGGGCTTCCTATTATATCATACAATGTGCCCTTAGAGGGAAATAAGATATCAATAAAATAAAATATCAAATATATAGTGAGTGCCTAGGACAGATATCAACATTTTCACATCAACTGCTTTCTTGCTTACAAAACGTAAAATATAACATCAGAAATAATAACTTATGAGAACTACAGTGTAAATACAAACAAAAATCTACCACAGAAAAAATCTTTGCTACAACTGTCACCACACCCAAGGTAGTCCTAACACATGAAGATTGCATGTTCCATACACAAGTATTGCTAACACTAATAGTGTGTATGTTTTGCTTTTCTGTCCTTTCCTATAGGGCATCATTGACATCTTCTTGGATTTTTTGTTGTCTTAGTAGGTCTTTACCAAGCTGAGCCTGCCTGTTCACCTGTCAGCTTACCAGTGTGCTCCACAATTTCTTGGAATATTTCCTTGGGCAGAAACAGTTTGTTTTTCCTCTGGTGTAAATGATTTCTTGAGTTCCAGTCACACTCTTCTAAGGAAATTTCTCCATGATATTTTGTACTTGTTATTTTCTTTGTAAACTACCAAATTATTTATGCCACACATGTTTATGGTGAAGTGAAACACAACCACTGGTCATTTTGTGTTTTGAGTGACATCATAGTTGCTGCTTAACGCATCAACAACATCTACTCCACCTTTGGTTTTGTGTCGAAAGTTATCATCTCAGGTTTTCATTTTGTTAAGATTTCCCTATCAATATTTCTATTATGGTGAAATGTTGACATCAGCAGTAACAGTTTGTTTTTCTTTACCATGGACTAGATCAATGCTATAAATCTTTCTGAAATCCAAAGATTGTACTACATAATTCTCTGTTTTGAAATTGCAACATTTCATTTGGAGTTTCTGGTTTGTTCCTGGGTGAAGTTCCTACACCAGTCAACTTGTGCTCAGTTAGCAAACGTAACATTAATTGGAAACTGGTAAACCAATTGTTGAATGTCACATTCCTATTTGTTTGGGAGATAGGAGCAACATTTCTGTTCACAACATCATTTAGTTTATTATTGTATGAATAAGGACCTGGTGGCTGAGTTCAAGGATAAACTTTTAAACTGCAAGCATAATGTCTTTACATCTATAACAGCATGAATTCTTATGCTATATGTTGAAGGTTTTGGGGGACAATATTCACTGAAGTACAGCTGCCATGAAATGCTGCAAGATGTTCATCAGTAGTCATCTATTCAGATTGTATGTAAATTGCCTGACAAGCACTCACAAATCTCTCAAACCGTGAGTGGATAGCAGCTACATTATCAGTGCTTTTCTTTCTTGGTCAGTGGTTTTGTCATCAAACCTCAGGCAATTTTGAAGGAAATAAACTCTCCTCAGCGTCATTGATATTCTACAAACCTCAAGCCCATGAGATGACTATGAGAAAGCCCTGCTAAGTACAACAGACCTATGAATGCTTTCAGTTCAGCTAGTAAGGGGTCATAATAAACACATTTCTGAGTATGGCTATTGGTTCATATAAAATGTTTTACTTGTATTTCAGCATTTGTGAAATTTACAACATCTTGTAGCATTTAATCTCTTACAAACAACTTCCAACATTGAATGGCAGTGCTGGCATTGTGTCCAATAGGTTTGAACCC
Organism: Chinchilla lanigera; assembly: GCF_000276665.1. Classification (NCBI taxonomy): domain Eukaryota; kingdom Metazoa; phylum Chordata; class Mammalia; order Rodentia; family Chinchillidae; genus Chinchilla; species Chinchilla lanigera. The sequence goes on along the minus strand of NW_004955473.1, from coordinate 3,857,692 downwards.
TGCCAAGATCCCCACTATATTTTTGGACCTAGTTCTAGCATGGGGTCATTCCATTGGTTGTGTGGTCATTTTGTAGAATTTCTCTTAGTCAAATATGCACTCACTTTTTTTTTTCTTCATCATCTGTATCAAGGAGGTATGCATTCCCTGTGTCCGTATAGGTCAATTCTTTCTCCATTTTACTGTCTCAGGAACTTTGGTTCATATGGCCACTGTCAAAGTCTTCATCTTCATCATCCATTCATGAATGATTTGATGAATTACTTTTGAGCTCCTCCAAAATATGCAAATTTGGTTTTTCATGTGCCATTGTACTGAATTGGGATACTTCTACAAGAAAAAAATCAAAAGAAAACTGAAAAAAAAATCCTAAATGCACAAAAATTTAGCAATGAGCATCTCATGGGTAAAACTCATCTGTTCCTACTTTGGATCTTCTGTACACCTCATACCATTTATCTGCCAAGTGGGTGAATGCACACATGGGTCTTTGCTTATCCCAGGTGCAGCTTCTGTGAGTCACACCCACATTCCATTTATGGTACAATACATGTTTACAGAACAGAAGAGTGGTGTTGGTCTATGTCACCCCCTGTGATGCTCAGGTAAACATACACAAAACCTGTTAGATGGAACATTATATGGGTAAATATTACAGTTTGACATTTTTGCACACATATACTCACATTGTCATACCAATTGGGTAAACATGGAAGATTGCTTCCTGTATCCACCAGGTGCAGCTACTGAGGCTCACAGTCAGCTAATATTACATTAAACTACAAATTTACAGTAGAAAATTATGGAATGGGTTGTTGTAAACCAATGCTATGCCCCTGCTGTGTTCTTTGGGAAGACCTAGATGATACACCCTTACTAAGGTGAGAAGGATGATGAGGGATGATTCAGAATCTTTTAAAACTCTCTATTCAGCAAGGCTGGAGCTGATTGTAAGAGATATGATTATGGACTTGTGCTCTATTGTATCAGTGGAAATGATAATATTCCAGAAAAGCTGAGGTTAGGTGGTATTACAAAACCATCAGAGATAAACTGAATATAATTATTACCAGAATTCAAGTGGCAACCAGGGGTTCTTCAATGCTGAAATCTAGAGGACTAGGACACATAGTAGGCTAACAAAGATTTTTCTTGAGACACATTTTAAGTACAAGCAGCAAATGGATAGAAATTTACACATCTATTGCCCCAATAAAATGTTCAGATTTTTTTTTTGTTTTCATATCTTAGCCATTTTTCAGTTTCAGTGATCATAAGTATTCTTGAAATTCAATACTATGTGCATGTTAAAATGATTGTACTGGTCCTTCACCCAAAGAAATTCATTGCACTTATCTAGACATGTACATTGGGAAACAGTATGCTGACAATATCTTTTGAGTTTTGTTGGATAGTGAGTGAGCAAACACTGATATTAAGGATTCCAAAGCACAATAACGTCCTCCCACCTTTGGAATAAGCATGGAATTCTTATGGAATGCTTATTCCACCTTACCAAGTTGGTCGAATGGGGCCACAGACACACTCAGTGAGTTTCTGATTGCTTAAACACAGGGACACAGTTTGCTTGTGGAAGATATTTGATTTTTGATTCCTGGACCTAAATATGAGAGATATTATGGTAGGAAAGTACAAGCGAACTCACTTGAAAGTACTCCTTCCTCAGGTCACAACTGCAAAGAGAAAGCAATACTACATTCTAAGTGGAATGGTAGAGATTAATGGCACTTTCAAAGACAAAGGAAGCAGGGGTGATAATCCATACTGTGTTCCCATTCATGTGGCAAAAATCAGATATCCCATGGTGGATGAAGATGAGCTATACAAACCTAGACAAGTAATGGCCCTGGTTAAAGCTTCTGTGCCAGATATAATATTCTTAGTATAGTGGATCATTATCAAAACTGCCTCTGGTATTTGATAAGTGGCTTTGATGTGACTAAAAGATGTATTTCATTATCCATTGGGAAGAAGAATAATGAGCTGCTTGCATTCACCTGGACAGGCAGCAGTATACACTCATAATCTTGATACAGGTCTATTTTTACCTCTCTTGTTCTTTAAATATGCTATAATTCAAATAGATCATGCTAGTCTGAAAGTTCTACAGGATCTCATATTTGTCCACTAAATCTATAATATAACTTTAATTAGCCTTAGAAAGAGGAAGTGACAAATACAGTACTGTGGATTAATAAGCTCCAGGGGATATAAAGTACACTTTATAAGGACACAGTGACTTCAGACATAGTGAAATTTTGAAGGATCCAGTTATCTGGGTCATGCCAGTGTATCCCTTCTGAAAAAAGGTCATTTTATTGCACTGTAACTCACCTACTACTGAAAAAGTAGCACAGTGCTTCATAGGTCTATTTTTTTCTGGCATTAGTCATATCATTATTTCTATTTTTACTTTTTATTAGTACATGTTTGCAGTACATAATGATGCTATTCCTCTTGAGGAGTTGTACCTGTGCATAACACATCTTAGTTCATTTTTCATTTCCTTCCTCTCCCTTCTCTCACACTCCTTCCATCTTTTGTTGCCTTTCCCATTTGCAAAAGATCTATCTCTTTATTTCTTATTATCTGTCTTTTATTTTGCTCTCTATTTATGCTTTGGGTTTCTCATATAAGAGAAACCACATGATATTTGAGGTTGTGTGTCTGATTTACATTTTCCTACAAATAACTCAAGTTTACCCTCTTTTTTGTAGAGTAGTACTTCATTATGTATAAATGCCGTATTTTTTTTTGGATTAATTCATCTCGTTGCACATATAGACCTCTTCTAAGATTCAGCTATTATGAGTTGTGTTGCTATACACATGGGTATGCATATATCACTGTAATATGATGTCTTTAACTCTTTGGGAAAGAAACCTAGAAGGAAAATTGCTAGGTCAAATGGAATCTCTAGTTTCAGCTTTTTAAAACTTCTATACTAATTTCCATAATGCCCCGTTTCCCTGAAAATAAGACCTAACTGGAAAACAATTAGCCTTCAAAACTGGAGATCAAAAGTGCCAGCCCCGACCAGCCTGTCCTCACCTTACCTGCCTTATAGAGTAGCCACCGAGCAAGAGAATAGTGATATCAAGTAAGGCAAGCTCACTGGGGCTGGCACTTTTGATCTCCAGCTTTCCAGGCTGATTATTTTCCAGCTAGGTCTTATTTTCAGGGAAACATGATGGTTGTACTATTTCTATTTTCATTTTATTTATTTTGTTAGTACATATCTGTTATACATAATGAATACACTCATTATGGGAAGTTAGTACATATACATATCACATTTTAACCTTTTTCTTACCTCTCTTTCTCCTCCTCTCCCTTTCCTCTCCCTCCATTCTTAGATCCCCTTGCCATTTACAGAAGGTCTACTTTCCTGTTTCTTATAACCTATCTCTGGTTTTGCTCTTTAAATTGTTTGTACTTTGGGTTTCTCACATAATAGGAACCATGGGATATTTAACCTTCTGTGTCTGATTTATTGCATCTAGCATTATGGACTTAAGGGGCATCCATTTTCCTGCAAATGACTCAATTTATCCTCCTTTCTCGTTTTGGAATTTTGGAGACTATGCTGGAATTGAAAACAGTGGATGATTTGTGAGATAAATTTGAGATGTTACAAATTTTAGGAGGAGTAAGTTATTTTATTGGTATATATTAATAATGCAGAATAATGAGATTTGTTTTGCTATATTGATACAACATATTTTGATTATTTTCATCCTTTTCCCTCCTTCTTTTTTCCTCCTACCCCCTTTCTCCATCTCTAAAATTCTACCTTCTAGTTTCCTGTTACCTCTCATGTATGTATGCATGTATGAAAGTATGTATTTTGGACTGCTTATATAAGAGAAAACATGATATTTAGTTTTCTGAGACTACCTTCTTTTGTGTAACAAGATTTTTTGCTATTGCATCTTTGTACAACAGAATGATTACATTCATTGTAGGTAGTTGTTACATGTCCATGACATGTTTTAATCCTTTTATGCCCTCCCAAGTCTTGGTCCCCTTCCCATTTGCAAATGATCTATCTCCCGTTTCCCTTTTATTTATCTTTTATTCTATTCCTTCATTTATTTACAGTGGTACCTCGGGTTCACGAATTTAACTCATTCCATGATTCTGGGGAAGATGGCTGCAGTCATGTTCATCACCCAATGCAGAGTTCAGGAATGGAAGCACAGTTTTGCTAAGTGCTTCTGTTTGTGAACTGAATTGCTCACGAATAGAAACATTCATGAACTGAGACACCACTGTACATAAAAATCTTTAGGTTTCTCACATAAAGAGAAACGATATGGTATTTAAGCTTCTCTGACTGATTTATTTTACTTAACATTATGGTTTCAAAGTGCACCCATTTTTCTTCTACATAGCAGAACAGTACTCCATTCTGTGGAAATACCACAGTTTCTTTATCCATTCATCTGTTAACGGGCATCTAGACCCCTTGCAAGGTTTAGATATTGTGAGTTGTGCTGCTATAAACATGGGAATGCATACATCACTGTAGTATGATGTCTTTAACTCTTTTGGGATGTTACTTAGAAGGGAAATAGCTGGGTCAAATGAGACCTCCACCTTTTAATTTTTGAGAAATCTCCATCTTGATTTCCATAGTGGTTGTACTAGTTTACATTCCCACTGACAATGTGGAAGTGTTTGTTCCCCCTGCAGACTCACCAGCAGTTATCATTATTTGATTTCTTGATGACAGCCAATATTTCTGGAGTAAGATGAAATCTCATAAGAAAGGGCAATTTTGCAGGAAAGGGCATTGAAGAGTGTACAGGCTACGGTAAAATTGCACTGTTACTTCAGATAAGTGATTTGGTAAAGCCTGAGATCTAGATATATTTGCAGTAGACACAAATGCCATATGGAAACTTGGGTGAACCCCAACAAAAGAGTTGAAAGCACAAAACCCTAGGGTTTTGAGGCAGGTCCATATTGTACTTCTCTACAAAAGAAGCTCAAGGAATGAAGGAGGAGTGTGGAAAGGTTGATCAATGGGTGCTGCGTTATAGTTAACTAGGACCAAGGAATTCTAATGTGCTGTTGCACGGGAGGGTGATTATAAATGTTAATGCACTGTACATTTGAATTGGAAATCCTTTTATGTTATTTACATTTGAAGACACTGAAAGAAAACTTTTCATCATAAATAATAAATCTTTAAGTTTATCTTGATTAACTTAATTGAACTTGTTTAAGTTGATATCAACATTACCCAATATATACAGGTATTGAAATATTAAATGTTACTGATTAATACATGTCTTTTGTATGTTTTTATGTATCAGTTAAATTGGATTTACTTTACATGAGAAAATGTGACCTATTCTTGCATGATCAGGACTGTAATATTAAAGTAAATGAAATAATAACTAAGAATATTCACAATAAATAGTAATATTATCATCATGCAGCAAAATTCTTTTAAAGCATTAACTAATCTTTTAGCACTCTTCAATTTCCTAATATGTACTCATTTAAAACTTGTTTATTAATTGAGAGAGTTTGATCTAATGGAAAAAGCTTACTCTGGACTCTTGTAGCAGTAATGATCTACAAAAATTGAGGTGCATGTTAAATGAAAAGTTAAATACTGATTTTCCATTACTACATAAATATGAATAATATGAATATATGCACACTGTAATACAATATACCAGTGGTCTTTGTACATTTACCATATTATGTGGTGGTCACAGTAATATCATTGGCCCTGTGAAAACTTAACAACACAAATCTGCAGAAGCAATCATATTGTCTCCCTAGTGTAAGAAACTGAAAGAGTAAGTAAGATCCAAAAGGTACAATAGATATTGTGAAAGGGAAGAAAAGGAAGGGAAAATTTGAATTATATATAT
>NW_004955473.1:3831665-3851680 GCF_000276665.1 Chinchilla lanigera | reverse complement strand
TACCCACACACATACAGGTACAAGTACACACACCCACATGCATGAAATGAAACTATATATATATATATATATATACACACACACACACACACATAAGGTAGCTAAGGTAATTATACTACTAAAAGTTCATTGAAAGAATTAGTTTGTGCTTATACTGTTTGCTGAATTTTGCATGCCTGTATCTTATAATCCGAGCAACTATTTTGAAGATAACAATATGCAATATACTAACCATAGTTAATTTCCTATCATCTTGTTTGGAAATTCTGTATCATTTTTATTTTTTCTCTCTTTAAAATAAAAAATCAGTACTGTTTCAAAGCTCAGTCATTAGTTAACAACACTGTACCTGAGATGATCATAAAGCCCACATATGGATATAGAAAGTACATGGCTTTTAATTCAGATGAAATAACTATACTTTGTGTTAATTTTACTGATTTTCATTTCATGCTATCATTAACTTCAATAGCTCCATGGTACAATTTATAGCAGAATATTTAGCATTTCTTATTTTTTATCCATTTTATAAAATAAACTTCTGCTGAAAACATTTATTTCTACTGAAGGCAAAATATCTGACAATAATGTGAATGTTATTATAAATTCAGTTAAAACATAAGCACTGAAAGTAAAATTGTTCTTATGATGTTAGTAATAGTACAACTTTGTTGGATTAGAATAACATAGAAAAACAATGTTCTTACATAAGGGATGTAATTATTATATATTAGAAATGTGTACTAGTGAAAAATACAATCTGAAAAAATATATATGGAGCAGAAATATACTTGTAATTTGGTGTGGTATATATGTAGTGTATAAGTACACAAAAAGCTATTATATTGCATGATTTCAAGTAGAAGTTACAGTTGTCAAAATACAAATATATGCTCAAAGGGAAACCAAACTTCAAAATATTTGTAACGTAGCTGATCTGGAATAAAAACAAGAGATGAAAAGAAAGAAGCTCTAGGTGTACTATTGATTCCTGATGGGGAAAGAATGAGTGTCCATAGAAAATTCCTGATGGGGAAAGAATGAGTGTCCATAGGAATGAGTGTCTAATAGGAAATTAACCAACCATGCCACCGGAGTTGTATCACCAACTGGATTCTGTGGGACCTATCAGGTCATAAGGTCACTCACAGCAGTCATTCATGGTTTGATTGGAGTAGTATATTTTGAATTAAATCTGAATATGTTCAGAGGGCATGAAAAAGTGCACAGGTGGTCTGGTCCCCAGTGTCACAGTGACCTCTCTCTCAGCTCACATGTACTCTCATGGGCCATTCTCTACAAGCAATTTATAGAAAAGGAAAAAGTTGGAGGCTAGTTCATGTGTTGATGTGAGTTAAAAGTGGATGGCAAAACTAAAACTGAATGACAATTGTATTATAGTCCTATTCCAAGCTAACTTTGAAATGCAGTAGTAAGGGAAAATCCTTCAAGTGTGTAGTGCTGAAAAGTCATCTACTTTGGGCAAAGGTGTAATTAGCTTCATATATATAGACTTCTGAGTGGTGATCAATTGTTTAACTGATTGGTCAAGGTTTTGGGAGGAGCACGTCTGGAGGACTGAAGTCAAAGCAGGGGCATGTGGAAGGGTCTATAGGAGTGAGCACAAAGTGTGAGGATTTTTACCCGTCACAGTAATGAGCATGAAAGAACATCCACTGAGGTATAAGCACTAAACAAGAAGTCAATAGGATGACTTTGTCAGTAGGTGTCAGTCAGCCTCTGTTTATCATACCTGCTTGTTCACAATGCACCTATGAATGGAGCAATCGTGATATTGATTGTATAGGCTATGCTTTGAGCCAACAATATGGGCTCCTTGCTAACGCTGATTAGCTGCTCTCATTTCACTTTCTGATATTTCAGTATCAGAGATCACTGTGAAACCTTCGATATGGTACTGTCTCTTCAAGAGACAACCAAGCACCTTGACGGTAAGTTCATTACATCTTGCCCCAGAAGAAATAATGATTTACCACAAGTGGGACTTACTTAAATTAAGTATAAGATTTTTCTTTTCTGTTTGAAGCACGTAAGCCAACTTTCCTATCTGAGTTTTAAAGTAATCTTGATTTATCAACGTGTGGTTCTGCTTATTGGATGGTTCTTGCATTAATGAAATCACTTTATGGAAAAGGAGGCATAACACTGAGTAATAACAATGAGTGCATAACAGTGGGATCAGCCGGATCCACATTATGCAGAAGGTGTCGGAGTGAAAGGGTTTCTTGAGAGCATAGATGAAGAAATAAGCCAGCATCTTGTAGATTATGCCTATTATTTGGGGCTTTGTTCTTCAAAGGACAATCTGTGTCTCAAATCAACAGTCATGGTATGGCTCTGTCTCTGATAGGCAGGATATATAGATGTGGGGAAATGGATAGCTGTAGAAGTGGTCCCATTTCCAGTGATTCACTGAGAAACTTGAAAACTCACTTGACAAATACTGGTGCTAGATGTCCTGGCTGCCAGAGGGTGTGTACTTCCACTAGGGGACACTGTAAGATTCCTACTAAACTTAAAGCTATAACGGCCCTTGGTAATTTTAGGTTTCATATGCCACTGGATCGGCAGGTAAAGAAAAAAAGTTAAAATATTGGCAAACCCAATAGACTTGTCTCACCATAAGTACATTGGGGGTGTTCCTCCTGTATGCATTTTTAACTGGAAACAGGTATTGGCAGTGGGAGGAAGGGGCTGGAGAAGAGGGAGGCCAGTCATCTTTATGCTATGTCCAGCCTCCCAGAAATCTTGAGCTTCTCAAGACTGATTCTACCTCCACAGAAATGATTTCAGAATGTGACATGAAGGGAAGGCATTCCCAGTATGAACCAGCCCCATATTTCCTCCCCAGAAGGCACCAGCATGAAGCGGTCCCAATTATGACAGGTCCTTCCTATTGACTTCACTTTCAGGGAAAAAAAATGTGTTCATTAACTTTGAGACAAAAAAGAATATGACAGCATATCTAAATACCAGGAAATAGTGCCAGAGCACAAATTGGATTCTTTTCCAACAGCTAAGTTGAAGGAATTGTTCAATGCTATTTGAAGGACATATCTAGAACTTGTGAGGATTTTTATTTTTATTAAAGTAAGTGTAGGGGGAATGACTTTATCGTTTTCAATGAAGACTTGTTGAATTTACGTACTTATTAATGCATGGTTTTGGTACATAATGATTACATTTATCATGAGGAATCTGTACATAACACATCCTAATTCTTTTTTTTCCCTTTCCTCTTTCCACCTTTCCCATTCCCACCAATTTTTCCCTCTCCATTTGCAAAAGGTCTATTTCTATTTTTTTCAACTCTTTTAAAAAGAATCCTTTTTCCCTTCTCTCCCCCTTCCCATCTCTTACTCCCTTTCCCATTTGAAAAAGTTTTTCTTGCTTCCAAATATCTACTTTTTGTTTTGCTCCTTATTTACACTTTGGGTTTTTCATAAAAGGTGAGTTAAAGTCATCATACTAATGTGACATTTAAGCTTGTGTGTTTGATTTATTTCACTTAAGATTATGGTCTCTACATGCCTCCATTGTAAAATGTATAATAGATATTATGAAATGGAAAGAAATTTTTCAAAAGGAAGCAGCTAGGTTTCGGGGGAAAGGGGAAAGGACAGAAGGGAAAAGGGAAAAATTGCAAGTCAGTTACACTATTAGTGTTTTAGTTCATTGGAAAGGATGATTTGTATCAGTATCTACTGGAGAAATTTTATACCCATATCTTTTACTCTGAGCAACAAATTTACAAATAACAACATGCAATGTATTAACTATTGTTATTCCCCTATTATTTTGTTGTGAAATTTTGTTTTACATTTTTTCCATAAGAATGCATCCATTTACCTAAAAATGACTAAAATAACCTTCTTTACAGCAGCATAGTACTCCACTGTATATAAATGCCACATTTTCTTTATCCATTTATCTGTTGATGAGCATATGGGCTATCTTGAAGATTTAGCTATTATAAATTTTGATGATATAAGCTATAAACGTGGGAATGCATTTATCAGTGTAGTATGATGGTTTTAACTCCTCAAAAAACTAAAGCTGATAATTCTATTTGACCCAGATATTCTTCTCCTAGCTACCTTCTCAAAATAATTAAAGTCCTAATACTAAAGTGATACCTACATCCCCTTATTTATAGCTTATGCAGATTTGACTCCAATAGTCTGAGGAGCTTGCTGTATTACAGGGCCTTTCCAAGAACCTTTTGGGCCATGGGTATTTCTTTTGGTAAATGCCTATTTCTGTGCCTTATCACTTGACACCTAGTATCCATCATGTCATCCCAAATTTATTTCAGATTCTTCATTTTCTCAGTGCCTACAATGTGCCAGGTCCTAAACCAAGTTCAAGTAGGAATGAGACTAGGGGACTGAGACTTTGGGTTGTAATACGATAGAAGTTTAGTTAGTCAGGTTGCCTTCCCAACTTTTTGAGACCCACCAGGGAAGACAGGTTATTTATCATAGCTAAAAGGTGTTAAAATAGAAGTGTAAATAGAATGCAATGGGACTCCAAGGGAAGAAGTTGTTCAGTTTTTTGAAAGTCAGGAAAGGTTTCACTAAGGAGAAGGAACTTGAGTGAAGGCCTGATTAATAAGTAGAAGACTGCTGGATGAAAAGAAGAGAAATACCATTCTGAGCAGAGGAGAAAAGGGAGAAAATACCAATTAGGGATGCATCTTTATGGAATGGAAAGTGAGTCTTTGTGTGGATCAGAAGATTCACAAACAGCTGTGCCTGCTGTTCTCTGGGTGAGTGTGCCTGGTCAAGAGGCCACGCAGGGCCTGGCCTCCAACTTATATACTGCTCATCTACTCAGACATTCAAGGGAGAAGCTGTGTCCTGTAGGAGAAAGGGTTTATCTAACATGTTATTATGATTGGAGGACACGATCTGTTCCTATTTTCCCTTTGGTCTGGGAGTTTGTCTCAGTATATTATGGGAAATTACTGATCTCCCATATTTTTTCATCCCAGAAATCAGATGTCAGTGGCAGATTTCTCCTGTGAATCTCTGCCACGACCTAGGGTTAATAGTCTTTGCTTTTTGTTAGAAACTTTGACACATTCTGGAGAAGGAAAAACCAAAAATGTCCTTTTAAGGAGTCCCCTTGTGGCTCTGGACAGCAGCTGCCTAAAAAATGCAGTTACTCAGGTTAATCATGAAGGAATAAGGGAGAAAGGGAGGGAGCTAACAACAGAGGAGGGGGGGCTGGGGATTTAGCTCAGCGGCAAAAGCGCCTGCCTGGCAAGCGCAAGGTCGTGAGTTCGGTTCCCGGTACCGGAGAAAAACCAAAAAAAAAAAAACAAAAAACCATTCCCCCCTAACAACAGAGGAGGGAACATCAAACTCAGGGCCCCACACATGCTAGGCAAGCTGTAAATGCATTTAAAGTTTAAATGGTTCAACCAGAAATACCTATTTCTTCTCCTCAATACACACACACACACACACACGCACCCTCACACCCTTTTCCAGACACCTCCAGTGTCTTCACAAAGTGTGATTTTAAAAAATGCAGTGAGTGCCACTGCCAAGTGCTATGCAGTGGAAATCTAAGCTTCTAAAAATATTACAGTGTGTCCTCATCTACCTAATTCCTCAACCCTGGCACCACTGGACTTCTGGCTCTTTCCTAAAGTCAAAATGACCATGGAAGGTAAAAAATTTATAAATTCAAGACATCTAGGAAGCCAGCATAGCACAACTAAAGACATTCGGGAAAGAGGACTTCCAGAGCTTCTTCAGAAAGTGGGAGAAAATTGTGTTTGAAGGGAGGGGAGAGTTTTTGAGGGAGATCAATGGCAATGTGTTTTTTACTATAGTACATTAAAAAAGGTAAACATGGGCCATGTTTGGGTCACACCTTGTATATGAGTAAGTTGGAAAATGAAGTCCAATAGGGTTGTATAACTTCATTCATGCCTTTGCTCATCCCCCTGACTGCTTCCCTTACACTTTTACCAGGTTCAGAGTTTGGGATATGGTTTAAATGTGTCCCCCATGGGTTCATGTCTTGGAAGCAGTGATACTAAGAGATAGTGGGGGAGATCAAAGGAGACTTTAACCTCAGAAGAGGATAAGGTAATTCTCATGGGACCTGAATTAGCTCTTGCAGAAGACAATTGTTATAAGAAAACAAGACTGTCCTTTATTTTCTATTTCTAGATTCTTGGATCACCATGTAATGTCTCCTCACACACACTCCCACCATGATTCCATCTGTCATGATGCCCACAACAACCATGGGCCCTTCTACTTTAGAGGTTACAACTTGTTGTTGGTCTTTTTCTACCAGTACCCAACCTTGAAGGCAGGGTGACTCAGTGACTACTTATGCCTTTGTACAGGCTATTCAGTATTCCATACTCTAACTTCTATGACCTTGATCAATTTACACATGAGGATGAAGTCTCTTTTTCCATCTATAACAGAGTAATGATATTAATAACACCCATCTCAATGGGTTGTTTACAAAGATTAAATGAGAAGTTTTGGGTAAAGCACCCAATAAAATGCCTGGCATATAGTATTAAATCAAAAAAATTATTGATTAGTGTTTATTTAAGTCACACAGTAAATAAAAGACTGAGTGAGGACTTGAGCCAATGCTTTGTGACATGGTCACATTTATTAGTTTAAAGATCTTTCCACTTATCCTTGGAGGGAGCTTTGCATTCATTTCTACCTTACCTTCTTGGTATCTTCTCTGTATAAGGCATTGGAGACGCCAAGATGAACAAGACATTATTCCTGTCTTTGAGGAGTTTGTAGTCTCATGGGGGAGAATGGTGACCAAATAGATCATTACAATGCAAAGAGATTTGTGTAAATGCAAAACTCTGTAGAAGCAGAAATCGCAGGCAATTGTTTCAAAGTGGGGATAAAGGGAACAGTTCTAACAAGGGATAGTACATGAGGTGAGTGTTGACGAATGAGTGGGGTTAGTGTTGTAAAAGGGAGAGATCTGTGTGTGTGGCTGGTGGAATTGTGGGTAGGGGTCCAGGTCCAAGTTAGAGTGACTGAGTAAGTAAGATCCAAGTTTGAAGAGTACCTTAGTATTCAAGCATGAAGATGATGAATGGGATGAAGCTAGAACATTAGTGAGAGGCCAGGTCTTGAAAGCTATTAGATGGTAGGTTATAGAACCTTTTTCCTGAAAGTAATGGAGAAACTAGACTGGTTTTTAACGGAATAATGAGGTATTTGGATATGGTGTTTAAAAAGATGTAGATGAAGCCTAGTATGATGGCACACACCTGTAACCTCAGCTATTCAGTAGGCTGAGGAAAGAAGACTGTAAATTCAGGCCAACCTGGGCAACTTAGTGAGATCCTGTCTTAAGATTTAAAAAAATATCCTGGGGCTGTAAGCCCGTTTTAGAGCTCCTTTGGTTTAACTCCCCAATAACAAAGAGTAAGAAAAAAGAAAGAGGAGAAGGAGGGAAGGAAGGAAAGAAGGAAAGAAAGAAAGAAAGAAAGATAGGAAGAAAGAAAGAAAGAAAGAAAGAGAAAGAAAGAAAGACTTGGCTAGGAACACTAGATAAGAGATTTTTGCAGTAGTTCAGGCTAGCAGTGATGTTGGCTTACATCAGAGTAGCAGCAGTGGGAATGGTGAGTATATACCTCATAGACAATGTATTTGGGAGACAGAATGGACAAGACAGGCTTTGAGGGATTGGATCTGAAAGAGGGGGGGGGAGGGAGAGAGAAAAGAGAAATGTCAAGGGTTATTCTAAAGGTTTTAGCCTAAGAAACTGCATAAATGATTATGACATTTAGTAAGATTGAGAACAAAAGAGACATTGTCCCTTCCTTCTCATTTTGCACATGAGAAAATGGAGGCCCTCATGGGGATGTGGTATGCCCAAGATGGCACAAAAATTAACGGTACATGAGGGACAGGGCTCACTTTTTATTTCGCTTTTCTCTAACACTTTGTCTACTGCGTCAAAAAGTTCATCTGCTCAGCAGTCTTTGTGCACTGGTAAGAGATAAATGAATCAAATTAACATCAGAAGCCCAATATCAAAGCAGAGATGGTCGAAGCTTGGGTCATAAATCTACAGTTCTGTTAACATGATTCACATTCAAGAGAATTTATTCACTAGGAATTGATTTCTTTTAGCATTGGACTTACGAGGAGCGATTTTACATAAAGCAAAACACTACTATTAGTATTTAATGAGAGAAGAACCTCAGCTGAGTAGGGAGGAGATGTGGTCTGCAATCATGATGAAAGGGCTGGCTGATGAGGGAGAAATAATTTGCTTACTCTAATAAATCCCGGTTTACAGCAAGTCTGGGTGTAGAGACCGAAATATTTGTTCATCTAACATATATCTATCGAGAGTACATTGTGTTTTAAGCATTGTTCTAGGTACAGTGGATGTATTGGTGAGCAAAAGGAGATTTCAATAACTGACTTAATTGAGCTTACATTTTAGTGGAGGTGAAAGACAATTAACAGCAAATGTAATGTTAAGTAATGTATGCAGTGTATCTGATAGAGATAAATGCTAAGGAAAAACATAAAGCAGGTATTACAGACTGAATTGTGTTCGCAAAAAATTCGTAAGTTGAAGTCCTAACTTTCAGTATCTCAAAATCTGACTGTATTTGAAGATGGGGCTATAAAATTAGTCGATTTTAAATGGGGTCTGTAGGATGGGCCCTAATGCAATATGACTGATGTTCTTGTAAGAACGTGACACCTGAGCATGGACATGCACAGAAAGAAGACTATGTGAAAGCATAGACAGCAGCCATATGCAATTCAAGGAAACATGCCACAGAAAAAACCAACCCTACTTAATGTCAGACTTCTAGTCTCTACTACTCAGAAGAAGGATACTTCTGTGATTTTAGCTACCCAGATTACTGTAGTTTGCCACAGCAGCCCATGAAAACTAACACAACATGGGAGGAGCATAGGGACAGCTGATATAAAACTAGAGCTGTAATTTTACCTCTAGAGTTAAAGTAACATTTACCAAAACATCTAGAAGAAAAGATGAAGCATCCAATAGAGTCTTTTGTGGAAAAGTGTGCTTGGCAGAGAAAACCACTGATATAAAGGCCCCGAGGAGTGTACATGGTAAGTTAGAGGAACCACAGGGGAGGCCAGAATGGCCGAATCAGAGAAATTAAGAGGAAAACTAAGAAGAGATAAGATGAGAGGGTTAATATATGGTGGAATAGATCATGAACTCCCTTTTAGCTTATTGTTTGGAATTTTATTCTGTGAAATGTAGATCTGCCACAGTGGGAAGCTATTTATTGGTTCCTCAATAGATTAAACACAGAATTATCATATTATCCCATAATCTATTCCCAGGTGTATAACCAGAAGAACCAAAAATAGATGCTTCTACATGAATGTTCATTGTCAGATAATTCACAGCAGTCAAAAGTGGAAACAGTTCAAATGTTCAACAATCCATAGATAGATAAACAAGAGGTAATATATCTATATGATAATGGGGTATTATTCAGTCATAAAGTGAAATGAAATTCTTTCTTGTACTTTGTAAGAATCTGTAACATGGATGAATCTCAAAAATACCATGTTAAGTGGAGGGAGCTAGTTACAAAAGGCTAGATATCATATGGTTTCATTTACATGGAGTGTTCAGAACAGGTAAATGTGTAGAGGTAGAAAGGATATTAGTGATTGCCAGGGGCGAAGTAGACGGAGAAATGAGGAGTGATTGCTCAAACGGTATGGAGTTTCCTTTTGGGGGTGACAAAAATTTTCTGAAACTTGAGGATGGTGATTATTGTGCACATTAATTCATTAGTGGATAAGTTATGTTAGGTGAATATTACTCTGATAGTACTCAACATTCTCCAGAGAAACAGAATGAAAGGCTGAGAATTTCCTTGACCAGAAGTAATGTAATTCCATCTGAGTATGAAGACTTGAGAACGAAGAGTGCTAATGTCTGAGGACAGGGAAGATGTCCTAGCTAAAATGAGAAGGAAATTCATACTTCATTTGCCTTTTTAAACTTCTAAATAAACTGGAGAATGCCCGTCTGCACTGGTGAGGGTGATCTTCTTTACTCAGTCTACGAATTCAAATGCTTATCTCTTCTGGAAATGCCCTCTTAGACACATCAGGACATGTTTTGCCAGCTAACCAGGGGTCTCTTAGCCTAATCAAGTTGACACATGCAATTGGCCATTACATATCACAATAAAAATACTTGTATCAAAATTAGAGCTTTGAACAGAAGAGTACCATGATCTGAATAATACATGCTTTTTTAAAAAAAAAAATCATCATCTTGGCTGCTGTGTTGAAATGGAATTGACAGGTGGCAAGAGTAAAGTCAGGAAGATCAATTAAGAGGCCTTTCAATCGTACAACTGAGGGAAAATTTTGGCTTGAACTAGAATGGTATGGTGGAGATGGTGAGGAATAAAGAGTACTGGCAATAGCTTGCAGATTCAAACAACAGTTTTTCCTAGGAGATTGGATGTGGTTCTCAGAAAATGAAAAGTCAAGGATGACTTCAAGGTTTTTGACCATATGGGAGAGTGAACTGGCCTCAACTGAACAAGAAATGTATTTGAAGAGAAAGATGAGGACATATTTGTTTTTTGTTTAGTGTTGGACATTTGAAATCTGAAATTCCTATTAGATATCCAAGTGTGTGGGTTGATTAAACAGGTAGATGTAAGAGCCAGCATTAGAAAGATCAGAGAAAGAGATGCTGATTTGAAGTCTTCAATTTGTACATGATATTTAAAACCTTGTTAAGAGGGTGCAATTATTTTCCAGATTATATAGACGGCTCAGTCTCTCACATTGTGAAATCACAATTTTATAGAGGGAACATGATTTCTTTCCTCTAAGGATGCTTCAGCTTTTAAAGAAGATATGGTCTTCATCTCTGGGGGATGTGCCTATAGGGGGAAACTTCTTACCCAGATGGAATTATCAGTGTGATGAAGAAGCAATGGTCTTCTTACTCTAATTTTCCTGTCTGATTAGAGAGATATTGTCCATTTAGTCTAAATAGCCTCCAGCATGAAAAGAAAGTCATTTTTCCTGCTACAGAGCTTCCTGCTGTCTGAGAAGAAAGGCCTTTACCTGTTGCTCTTTGTTGCTTATGCCTGCTGCCCGAACGTGGGGGCACACAAGGCACCAGCATAGCCCAGGCTGCACCAGCTCACACAGAAAATTTATGGTGAAGAGATCCATACATGTTACAGCCCAAGGCTGAATACCAGCTGATGTCCATGTCTGGGAAGAGCAATTAGAGTTCATTAATTGAGTTGCTGGTAACACTGCCATTCTCAAGGCTAATTATCCTTAATTGGACTTGTCTACTTTGATAATAAGCATTTAATTCCCTTCCATTCAATTTAGCAATGTTCCAGGCACTATGCTAGACACTTCAGGGAATTCCATACTTTAAGGAGCTCAATATTTAGTCATGGGATCAGCCTGATACACAGATAACTCCCATAGAAGACAGCAGATAATGAGCACTGTAGAGATTTAGTTCCTAAAGTTAGAGCAGCACAAGGGTGGGGAAGATTAATTCTGCCATGGTGGGGAGAGTTGGAGGGAGCTTTATAAACAGAGCAATACTTGACCTGGAATTTAGTAGACTGGGTAAAATTTCCACAGGTAGAAAAAAGGCCTTCCAGACAGGGGGAACAGCATGAGCAAGGGATTAGAAGACTGAAGATGAAGAACATATATAGTGGCTTATCTATATGTGTAATATTCACTGTGTATTTTATTTTATCTATTTTTTTTAATTTAGCAAGGACTCATTGAACACCTGTTACGTTCCAAGCACCCTCCTAGGTATTTTGGACATAACAAAAGGAATTCCCTGCTTTCATGGGCCTTACTAGAGGACTGAGATAGAACATAAAGAAACAAGCAAATAAACATATAATTTGTTAGGTAGTAAGAAGTGGTTTGAAGAAAAATAAGGAAGAATAAGGAAGTGGATGGTGATGGAAGAGAGGTTCTGTTATACTGTGTGGAATGCTCAGTGAAATCCTTTCTGCTAAGATGTCAACTGAGCAGAAAACTGAATGAAATGAAAGAGTGTATCAAAGATGTAGCCAGAAGAACATTTCAGATGGAGAAAATGGGAAGAGGAACAAACCTGGGCAAGAGCAGTTTGCCTATATCCTAAGATCACCAAGGCCTGAGCAACAAGAATAGTGACATCATTTATCAGGAAGAAGAAGCTTTATGCTACGGAAGATGTGGAGTTTAGTTTAGGGTATAAGTTTAAGATGTCTATTAACAACCCAAATGTAATTTTCCAGTATATTAGAGGTGTTCAATCTGGAGCTAGAACATGTGGAGTTGATGGGATAGTGACAATATTTAACACCGTGAAACTTGGTCTGAGCCCAAGGGAACAACTGAAGATAGAAACATGGTCTTAAGATGAGCTCCAAGAGTTTAAATGTTAAGCATTTAGATTAATGTAAAGGAACTAACCAAAGCAATTTGGAATAAGTGATGAATAGAGGGTCCAAAGTAAAGATGAAGGGTAATGAGGCTCCAAGTGACAGTCCAGTAGTGGAGGTGTAGAAATGGGCTCAGAGGTCAGCAAGGTATCTTGGAATAAAACATAAGATTAGGCACGGAGAGTGGAGTCATGAGGGTAGGATTTGGCAGAGAGAAAGAAGAGTGCAGGAGGTCTCCTAGCCATTAATCTGGCTCACACAACTTCATGGATGGCGCCATTAACTAATAAAGGGTGCATGATGGGGCAAGGGGAGAACTGGCTTGAGCAGAGGGAGCAGGAGGACTCAGGGAAAGGTTGAGTGCCTTTTGGGATTTTTCGGTTGGAGACTGTTGTATGGCTTCCAGGATGAGATCTTGCTTGACAGTTGTAAATCTAGGCCCTCCAGAACAATACAGAAAATAATATTGTGTATATATCACTCAATTTCATAATGTGCTGTCCATTGAAGGGTGAGGGTTGGAGAGGTGAGACAGTCTGGAGGAGACGCAAATTTCTGAATCTACTTTGTCACATATTGACCGTAGGGCCTTAGAGTAGTGATATCATCTCTCTGAACTTAGGTCTGTTTATTAGTAACTGGAGATAGTATTACTACCTTGTAAACAGTTCTTTAAGGGATAAAAAGAAGTTATTGCATGGAAAAAACTTAAGAAAAGAAAGTGCAGTGCCAGCCCCACTTCAGTGAGCAGATCTGAGCAAGAAGAGCGGGGCAGAGCAGATCCAAGCCAGAAGAGCAGTACCTTCAGTCCACATGAGAGGGCAGACCAGGAATGGTGTCCCACCTCCACTTGCATGAGCAGACCCATGCCAGAGGACCAATGTCTTCACCCCCACATAGGAGAGCACATCAGCACCTGAGCAGCAGCAGCCTGAGCCCAGTGGAGCATGGCATAGGGAAGCAGAGGCAGGGACTAACTAACTGACCTGACCTTGGATGAGGACAACATCCAGGAGTCGAAGAAGCAACAAGACCCCACCACTGTTGATGTTCAACTCAATAGCTCACTCAACTTCCCACCTGGTGGTCTACATCCACAAGGAGCAGAGGGCAAACACGTTCACCATCTATCAATGAGAGCAAGGACATGCCTTGGATTGAATGGTAGCCATAGTCCGGGGGCAATGAACAGAGGGCCCTCTAGTGCAAGAAGACCCACTGGCTCTAAAGCTAGGCATAGAAGATCATAGCTGGCTGGCTAATAAGTCTGCAGACTGTGGAAAGAAAACACTCATTTACATGAATATTTTTTTGAACTCAATGCATATGGGTTTTTTCCTATTTTATATTATTTTTATCTTTCCTTTACTGGGGTTACTCAGGGTTTGAGGTTTTTACTCTAATTTTTTTCTTTTGTTTTTTTTTTCTTTTAATCTTTTTCTCTTCCAACTTTTTTCTCTTTGATCTTATTTTTTAAAATCTGCATTTTCTGTTTATCTTTTTCTTTTTTATCTTGTTTGTTATGTATAGTGACAATTCTTTTTCCCTATTAATTTCCTTTTAATTCCTCAATAGACCCTTATCTTCCTTTTCTCTCATCCTTCTCTTATCCCATCAATTAATTTTTCAAATTTTATTTTGTCATTCTCCACTTCCCCATCCCTCCCACCTTTAACTAGTATAACAGCTAAACTTTATGAATCTCTAGACAGTTATCTTTATGTTACCACTGTTGAATACTGTTCTATTTTTACTAAAGTTGTTTCATTTAGTAGATATTTACTGTAAATCAACAGTAGGTCAATATTTGTTTTGTGTGAATGTTTATTATATTAATTATAGATCTCTTTTCTATGGATAAGGGTTATCCTTTATTGGTCCTTACAGTTTGTCTATATTTTGCTTGTATTTTATTGTATAATTTATGCTGATTTCTATTATAGCCAAGGTGACATAGTTGTTGCAAATAATTTGTTTTCTTGAGATACCAATATTTAGATTGCCTTCAGGTGATTAACAATATTGTGTTCCATTTTTGGAGAACTGGACTTTGGGCCTAGCATGCTGCAACCTCCTATATCAAGTAAACCGGATCCTGGGACAGAGGCCATTCCCAGGTAGTTAGCTACACTCAGGGGACACCACTGAAAAGCAGCAGCAAGTAAAAGGACTCCATGACATTTTCCATTACAAAAACCCACAAAGCTCAACACAAAACAAATAAAAGATAGAAACAATAGAAGACAAGCCAGTACAATGCCTCTCAAACCTTCAAAATCCCTCAAAGTGGACACATGAGGCATTGAAGGGGAGGAAATCAAGAGCCTCACACCAAAATGATTCAAAATAATATAAGGGGAAATAACAAAATGGGTAAATAAGGCAATTGGAAACCTCAAGGAAGATATATGTAATGATACTCAGCAAACTAAATAAAACCACCAACAAGACTAAAGAAGACATTAATAAAAAGAAGAGCCAAAGAAATGAAGGGGAAACATACATGACCAGCATAGAAAAGAATAAGAGTCCACAAGAGCTCCAAATAGAAATTCAAATGATTAAAAATTCTATTTATAATGTAGGCAGCAAAAGTGCATACTTTGAGGACAGAGTCTCAGAATTAGAAAACAGATAATGAGAGATACATTAAAACAACAAGAGAACATGAAAAATGGATCCAATGCCTCCTAGATGCAAACACTAATTTAAAATTAATTGGAATTAGTGAAAAATAAGAAGCTAACATAAATGGCATAAAAATGTTTACAGAAATAATAGCTGAAAACTTACCAAATAAGGAAAAAAAAATTTAATATATAGATAAGTGAGGCATATAGAACTTTAAAGAGCCACAATTAGAATAGAAACTCTCCACAACACATCATAGTCAGAATTCCAGTAGTCTAACACAAGAACAAAATCTTAAAAATGATTAGAGAAAAATAACAAATCACTTATAAAGGAAAATCTATTATATTTACAGCAGACTTCTCAACACAATCTTTAAAGGCCAGACTGAAATGTTTCAGTCACTAAAGAAAACAATTTCCAACCCAGACTGACATATCCTGCAAAACTATCTTTTCAAATTGATTGAGAAATAAGGTATTTTTTGATAAAGAGCACCGAAAGTAATTCAAGACCACAAAACCAGCACTCCAAGACAGTCTTGAGAATACCCTTCCTTGAGAGAGACAATGAAGCTAACAATCACAAAAGGTTTAATAGAATGAACATACCAGGTAAGGTGTTAAGTACAAGGGAAAGACAGGGAATTAACAATAAGAAAAGAAGGCAATGAGAGAAATAAAAAACACATCATTAACAACAACTTTATAGACTCCATACCAATAAATAGGAAAATTCAGAAGAAATGGGTAGGTTACTAAGTAAATGAGTTACTGAAATTGAACCAAGATAATTTAAAAATCCTGAAAAAGAGGATAAGAAGGCAATCAAATTGAAGCAGTAATAAATAATGTACTAACTAAGAAAAGCTCAGGTCTGGATGGCTTCAGTGTAAAATTCTACAAAGACTGCAGGGACTGTCTAACACCAATACTCCTCAAGTTTTTTAAATGAATTTGGAAGGTAAGTCATAATCCCAAAATCATTTCTGGAAGTTACCATCACCCTGATTCCAAAATTAGAAAGAGAGCCAACCAGAAAAAGAGAAGTATAGAATAACCACTTCAATGAATGTAGATGCAAAAATCCTCAACAAGGTACTGGCAAGTAGAATTCATCAAATCTTCAAAGAGATCATAAACACTGAACAAGTAAGCTTCATCGAAGTGATGCAAGGACAGTTCAACATACACAAATCAATAAATATAGTACATCACATAAACAGAAGCAAGGACAAAAAGTACATGATCATCTCAATAGATGCAGCAAAAGCTTTTGAAAAAATTGAACACCTTTTCAAGATAAAAACACTGAAGAAAATAGATATAGAAGGACCTTATTTCAATGTGATAAAAGCCATTTATGGCAAACTCACTGCCAACAATAAATTAAATGGGGAAAAACTGAAAGCTTTCCCTCTAAAAACAGGAGCAAGACAAAAGTATACACTATAACCAGTGCTATTCAATGTCACATTGGAAACATTATTGAGAACATTTAGGCGAGAAAAAGAAATAAAAAATATACATAAGAAAAGAAGTCAGATTATCATTATTTGCAGATGATGTAATCCTCTACAAAGAAGATCCTGAAAAATACACCAAAAGACTTTTAGAAATAATGACTAAATTCAATAATATAACAGATTACAAAATCAACACACAAAATCAATAACATTCCTGTATACTAACAGTGAATCCACTGAGAAAGGAATTCAGGAAATATACTACTCATAATAGCACCAAGAAAAATTACTTAGAGATTAAACTTAAGAAGTATAAGAATGCTACAATGAATACTATACTACTCTGAAAAAAGAAATTGAACAGGACATCAGAAAATGGAAAGATATCCCCCAAACCTGAATAGGCAGAACAATATAGTTAAAAAGACTATACTAGGGGCTGGGGATTTAGCTCAGCGGCAAAAGCGCCTGCCTGGCAAGCGCAAGGTCGTGAGTTCGGTTCCTGGTACCGGAGAAAAACCAAAAAAAAAAAAAAAAAAAAAAGGCTATACTTTGAAAATTTATATATGTATTTAACACATTCATGACTGGGTCATAACTTCTATATCTCATTGCCAGATGTCTCTCATTTAAATTCATTCATCTGATGTTTATACCTAACCTATGCATGCTATTCTATTGGAATAACATGTTAAAATAAAAATAGTCATTGTTATTTCATGGCTACATTATTATTATGCTCAGTGGTTAATTTTTAAAATTATACCTTAGTGGGTACTTCATGGTTGTTAGCATTTTCATTGGGGATTTTCATTGGTAAGTAATATATAATTATTGTAGACATATATGTATATTATAACTTGTCAATTTTAAGATTATTTCAATATTGTAATTTTTTCCATTAGAATGTCAAACACGGAAAATGGATAATTCCTCAAATGAATCTCTATATCTCATCAGAGGAAAGTTCTCAACCTATCTATTACTCTTCACATGAAGATTCATCAGAGTTAGACAAATATAATCTTGTGGCCAATACAGTCAATGCACACAGTGTGGATCTGCATATGAAAGTAGAAAATCAGGAGGAAGAGGCAGGCAATAATACAAAGAAACATGATAGAACATGAGCACATTAAACTGCAAAATGCAGAACTTGCAATAAAAATATTAATTGCCTTGAACCTTTGTCATTACATAAATTATTTGTACTTAATAATGCATTTGAAGTTATAGTTGAAGAAACAAATAGCTACATCATATAATGTGGCTATAAAGCAAAAAGAAGATAATATCAACAATGCTGTGAATCTGTTACAGTTAGCCATATGAAAAATTTCACACATACAGTATACTATTAATTATGGGGATAGTACCATTACCAGACATTAGATTGTGTTGGTCCAAAAATTAACCTCTATGCTGATGGTCATGTAAAGAATGTCATGCACTGCAATACTTTTTTGGCTACTTTAAACAGTTTAAATTTCTTTGAAAATAGCACATGCAGGACCAAGAATCCCTTGAATGAATTTAGAAAAATCATGCAAGAAATTATTAGTACATTCAAGAATGCAGTAAAAACTGGAAAAAATGTAGTGATAAATGAAAGTATGATTTTATAGTAAAGCTGTCTGCACTTTCACCAGTACATAAAAAGAAAGCAGGCAAATATAGTATAAAATTAAATAAATTATGTTTGCTTAATGTTTATATCTATGATTTAGATGTCTATACTAGAAAAAGTGCACACCTTTCTATGAAGGGGGAGTCTTATGATGTTGTTTTGAAATTAATGAATGCCTTATTATTTGAACATTGCATATGTTCAAATTCAAATAGTTATTATTTTACTCTAGCCTTCACACTAGAACTTTTATGAAAAGAAATATTTTGTAATTTTTTGGAGCACAGTACAGGCAAATAAAAATTTTTAACAGTACAAGCAAAAACAAAGCAAAAATGTGGTGAAATCATAAACTTTGAAAATCCTTTGGGTGTAAAATTTGTTAAATGGACTGATAAAAGAACCTACTCGTGTATCAAAAACTTGTAAAAATCGTAGATGTGCACTGATTGAAGGAAAACCAGGAGACATAAAACCTTATGTTGTTTTTTATTACAATAGTGCAAAGAAAGGCATCGATTAGATCAGGTGTTACATATTACAGTTCCTTAAAAGTATGAAAATGGTATTAAAATGGTAATACAAGTAATATGTGGTATAGCATTTGTAAATGCATATTGTATACACCAGCAATGGTGTACTCATAAGATTTCCATATGTAAATTTGGAGAAGTAATTATTTATTTTTAAACAAGGAAAGTGACAACACAATCGCCCACTATCAAAAGACATGTAGTTTAATTTCTTGCATTTGGGAAATCACAGGGGTCAACACATCCAGAGTGCAATGGATAGGGCTTGATGTGGAAAAACTTCCTTTATGATCATGGGTTCTCCCCTGGCAGGTAAGTATGACAGCTAATTATTAATAAAGTATTAATCCATGAAGAAGCGCCACAGTCAAAAAGTACTCAAGAAAATATTCACTTTACAAACGCTCACTTAGGATCAGCAAGAAATGTATGCAAGCAATGTAGTAAATGTTGTCAAAAATCATCTAAAAAAAAGAGAGCTGCTGTATTGGCTAAAAAGCCAAATGCATTATGACCTTTTCTGCACTCTGCACAAACCAGCTGCCTTTATGTGTAAACTGTTGTAAAGAAATTTACTAATAAATAAAAATTTTAATCTAATGAAATAAATATATTGATTATGGTAATCATTCTTTTGGTTTTTTGAGACAGGGTCTTGCTATATAGTGTAGGTAGGTCTTGAACTCACTGTGTAGCCCAAGGCTGGCCTCAAACTCATAGTGATCCTCCTGCTTTGCCCTCCCGAGGGCTGGGATAATAGAATTATACAACGAGGTTTTTTTTTGTTTTTTTGCTTTTGGTTTTTTTTTTTTAAATAAAAGAAGGAAAACATTAACAGACAGACAACCTTTTACAAAATAGCAAAGAACAGTACAGACAATACAGAGTTACAAAGTGGCAGGAAACTAACAATGCTTGTAGTGTTACATATTGATATCTTCAAAGTGGTTTCTCATGAAAACTGAGACATGCAATATTGATCAATGAAGGACTCAACAGTTTCTTTCAGCAAAGAAATAGAAGACAGTAGAACAACTATGTTAACTATCCTGTATATACATACATATAAAATTCTCCTTCTTTTTCTTCTCTTTGCCCACATCCCAGTTGCCCTTTATCCTTGAGTGTTTTACCATCACTCCACAATGTCGATCATATCTCTGAGTTTAAATGAACTCTTTCAGGTTTTACACTAGTGACACAATGCGGTGCTTGCACATGCAGGTCTGATTTATTTCACTTATGAGTATGGTCTCTAGTTGTGACCATTTACCT
>NW_004955473.1:3803290-3830450 GCF_000276665.1 Chinchilla lanigera | reverse complement strand
TGCATTGAATCCGTACAGCAGTTTTGGGGTTATGGCCATTTCCACAATGTTTGTTCTTCCTATCCACGAGCAAGGAATATATTTCCATTTACTGAAATCCTCTTCGATCTCTTTTTGTGTAGTACTGTAGTTTTCATTGAATAGATCTTTTACTTCTTTTGTTAGATGGATTCCTAAGTATTTCAATTTCTTGGATGTTATTGTGAAAGGTATGGTTTCCTTAACTTCTCTCTCAGTCTGTTGTTTGTGCATAGGAATGCTATTGATTTGTGGGTGCTGACTTTGTGTACATCTCGACTGCTGAATTTGTTGATTAATTCAAGGAGTCTTCTTGTGGAGTTTTTGGGGTCTTCCATGTAAAGTATCACGTCATCTGCAAATAGTGATAGTTTTACTTCTTCCTTTCCTATCCTTATTATTTTTATTTCTCTACCTTGTCTAATTGCTCTGGCTATTGGTTCCAGAACTATATTGAACAGGAGTGGTGACAGCAGACATCCTTGTCTTGTTCCTGATTTTAAAGTAAAAGTTTTCAGTTTTTGTCCATTTAGAATGATGTTGGCTGTTGGACTGTCATAGATGGCTTTGATCAGTTTCAGGTAAAAACCACCTATTCCTAGTTTCTCTACAGTTTTTATCATGAATGCATGTTGGACTTTTTGAAAGGTTTTTCTGCATCTATTGACTTGATCATGTGGTTTTTGTCTTTGGCTCCACTGATATGGCATATAACATTTATAGATTTGAGAATATTGAACCAAGCCTGCATTCCTGGAATGAATCTGACTTGGTCATGGTGTATGATTTTCTTGATTATTTGCTGCATTCTATTTGCTAGTATCTTATTGAGTATCTTTGCATCTATATTCATTAGGGAGATTGGTCTGTAGTTCTCTTTGTTGGTTGATCTTTCTCTGGTTTTGGAATCAGTATGATGCTTGCCTCCAGAAATGAGTTAAGGAGAATTGCTTCCCTTTCAATTTCATTGAAGTGTTTGAGGAGTGTTGGTATTAAATCTTCTCTGAATGTCTTGGCAAATTCTGCTGTGAATCCATCAGAGCCTGGGCTTTTCTTTGTGAGTAGGTATTTAATTACATTTTCAATTTCATTAATTGATACTGGGTTGTTAAGGAATGTAATATCTTCTTGATGCAACCTTGGTAATTCATACATATCTAGGAATCTGTCCATTTCTTCTGAGTCTTCTAACCTATGGGAGTAAAGATTTTCAAAGTAGGTATTAATAATCTTCTGAATTTCTGTGAATTCTCTAGTAATTTCATACTTTTCATTCCTTATTGCAGGAATCTGAGTTCTTTCCTACCTTTTCTTTTTTTTTTTTTTTTTTTTTTTTTTTTTTTTTTTTTGGTTTTTCTCCGGTACCGGGAACCGAACTCACGACCTTGCACTTGCCAGGCAGGCGCTTTTGCCGCTGAGCTAAATCACCAGCCCCTTTCCTACCTTTTCTTGATAAGGTTGGATAAGGGGTTATCAATTTTATTTATTCTTTCAAAGATCCAGCTCTTTGATTCTTTTATTTTTTGGAGGGTTTTCTTTGTGTCGGTTGCATTAATTTCTGCCCTAATCTTTACAATATCCTCCCTTCTTTGGGCTTTGGGCTAGACTTGTTCTTCTTTTCCTAAAAGTTTAAGATGCAGCATTAGGCTACTTATTTGTTCTCTTCTCTTTTCCTTATGTGTGAGTTCACCACTATAAATTTCCCTCTGAGGACTGCTTTCATTGCATCACGTAGATTCCGGTAAGTTGTATTAACATTTTCATTTGTTTGTACGTATTTTTTAACTTCCTCTTTAATTTCTTCTGTGATACTTTGGATGTTCAGGAGGTTGTAGTTTAATTTTGAAGTATTTATGGAGTTTTTGGAGTTCCTTTTGTCATTAATTTCCAATTTCATTGCACTGTGGTCAGATAATATGCACGGGATAATTTCAATTCTTTTCCATTTTGGAAGGTATACTCTTTGGGCTAGGATGTGGTCTATTTTAGAGAATGACCCATGTGCAGCTGAGAAAAATGTTTATTCTGATGTTGTGGGGTGGAACACTCTGTATACATCTACTAAGTCCATTTGTTCACAGCTTTCACTCAGATCTGTTATTTCCTTGCTGATTTTTTGCCCAGTTGACCTATGTCTGTGTCAGTGGGGTGTTGAGGTCCCCTGCTACAATAGTGTTATTAATTATATGGGTTTTCATGCCTGTTGAGATTTGTCTTGTATAATTTGGAGCTCTGATATTTGGTGCATACATGTTTATAATTGTTATCCTCTTGCAGTTTTCCCCTGACTAGTATGTAGTGACCTTCTTTATCTCTTTTGATTGTTGTGGGTTTGAAGTTTCCATTGTCTGCAAACAGAATAGCTCCACCTGCTTTTTTCTGGGTTCCTGTTGCATGGAGAACTGTTTTCCATCCTTTGACTTTTCGTCTATGTATTTCCTTTTGAGTAAGCTGTATTTCATGTATATAGCATATCTTTGTATTTTGTTTTTAAACCTACTTTGCCAGTCTGTTTCTTTTGACTGGAGAATTGAGGCCATTTACATTTATACTTATAACCAATATGTGTTGATTTATCATTGTCATGTTATTTAATTGCATTGGTGTCCTAATTTTTCTACCTGTTACTTGCTTGCTCTTCTTGACCTTTCCTTTCTACTGTTGTTCCTGAATTGTGGTCAGATTTTTCTCTGTCTAGAATATCTTTTAGTACTCTTTGTAATGTTGGCTTGGCACTCATGAAGTTCTTCAATTGTTCTTTGTCATGGAAATATTTTATTTCTCCGTTGAATTTGAGGGATAGTTTGGCAGGGTACATCAGTCTTGGTTGGAAGCTGTTCTGTCCCAAGACCTGTAATGCTTCACTCCAAGCTCTTCTTGATTGGATGGTTTGTGCTGAGAAGTCTGCCATGATTCTGATGGGCTTTCCTTTATAGGTAATCTGTTTCTTTTCTCTAGGAGCTTTTAATATTCTGTTCCTTTGCTGGCGATCTGGGAACTTGACTATTATATGTCTGGGTGTAGTTTTATTTTGGTTGTGGTTGGCTGGAGTTCTATATCCATCATTTATGTATATATCCATTTCTGTATCCATACTTGGGAAATTTTCTGCTATTATTTCTGGAAATATTCTTTGTATGTCATTTGTGTTGCCTCCTGCTGTTTCATTGACTACTGTAGGTCTTACATTATTCTTCTTTGCCTCATCTTGCACCTGTTGAATGACTTCTCCTGGATCCTTGTTTATTTTGCAAGATCCTTTCCTTCATGGTCGCTAGCTGCCATGCTGTCTTCAATTTCTGAGATTCTATCTTCAGCTTCATTCATGCGGTTTTAGCAGCTTTCAATGGAAGCTTTGGTTTCCTGGAAGTCTCTTTGAATATGATTCATGCATTGTAAGTCCTTTTTATATTTTTCGTTTAATGCTTCAGTCCATTGCCTTTGTTCTTCTATTTTCTTATATGTTCCTTCTTCAGACTTTTTGAGCAGTTCTTTCATTATTTTTGTCATTTCATTTTTTTGCCTGAGAGATTCTTTCTGATCTCATCTCTTCTATGGCCTTATGGAGTTGTTTTTTTTTACTTCCTTTGCAATCATTTCAGCTATTTCAGACATGTGTTTACCAAGTTCTCCTATGTTCATATCTCCTGGACTTGTTCTGAGTAGGGTGAAGTTCCGGGATTGTGTTTTAGTCCTTCGTTTTGTCATGTTTGCTACCGGATGCAGAAAGCTCAGTTTCCCTCTTCAGTGGCTGCACAGCATAGGCCACTAGTGCCCCTAGTTGTCCTGCTGGTCAGGTTTGCCCCTCAGTGACCCCTGAGAACCACCACTACTTACTCTCAGATTTTCCGGCAGTTGTTGATTTGTACCTAGTTATCCCAGGTCTCAGACATGGGCATTGGTGTCAGCTGATGACAGACCATCTGATTTAGAGTCCTCTTGAAGTTAAGTGCATGTGAATGGCCCAAACTCGGGTTGCACTGGTGTGACAATCCCGGTCCAGTGGAACTATTTTCCCAAGCAGTTCAAGGTACAGGCAAAATGCAGACACAAACTGCAGGGTCGACAGTTTGTGAACCACCTGATTCTGTGTCTCCAGTCAGTTCAGGACACATACAGGAACCAGAGGCAGACGGGATGGCCAACAATCACAGACTGCCTGTGTGTGTGCCACCTCCAGGGTGTCCAGATGCAAGTAAAGTACGGACTTGAACCATCAGGTCGAGCAGCTCCTGGAGCACTTGCTTATGTGGCATAGGGTGTGTGCAGGGAGGGGCCACATGCTCCCCCCAGCTAGAGCAGTCCCTGGGCCTTCTGAGTGAGGACCTCCTGTCTGCTGTGGGTACACAGAGGGCAGAGACTCAGTCTGTAATGGTGGCAGGGTCCTGGGTCACCCGCTCTGCCCCCAGGAAGTAGATGGGAAATACCTGGCTCTCTCCGTGAGTTTCAGCTGGGATCTGTGATGGTGAGAGTAAAGCACAGGCTCAATCCACAGGACCAACAGCTCTTGGAGCCTACCAGGAGTTTTTAATTGGTATAAATAGTTTTAATTACTATTTATACTTAAGCTGTAATTATTGAAATTCAAGCACTTAACTAGATTAGGTCTATGTATAGACTTTTACTAATTTTATTAGTAAAAAGACCAATAAAAGTGACTAGATCCATTTGTACCCCCAATGGTTCAAGCCACCTGATGGGACAGTCAAGCTGGTGGGAATGTGCTAATGCAATCTTAATAAAAAGTCCAACAGCATTCTTCACAGAACTAGAGAATACTATTCTAAAATTCATGTGGAATCAGCAGAGACCCAGAATAGCAAAAGCAATCTTGGGTGAAAAGAGAAAAGTGGGAAGCATCACTATTCCAATTGTGAAGTTATATTATGAAGTTACTGTGATACAAACAGTATGCTACTGGCCCACAGACAGACATGCACATCAATGGAACAGAATTAAAGATGCAAAAACAACCGCAAGTACATTTAACTATTTGACCTTTGACAAAGGGACCAAAATCATACACTACAGGAAACGTGGCCACTTTAATAATGTTGAGAAAACTGGCTGTCCCCATGAGGAAAACTGAATGTAGTCACATAGTTCACTATGTACTGAACTAAAATAAAAATAGATCAAAGAACTAAATATTAAGCCAGAAACACTTAACACACTGGAAGGTAAAATAAGTAAACTTGAAGTCATAGGCAAAAGAAAGATCTTTCTGAACAGAACCACTGTTGTGCAGAAAGTAGTTTCAAAACTAACAAATGGGATGATATGAAATTAAATGCTTCTTCTCAGTAAAAGAAACAACCAAAAGAGTGAAAAGAAAAAATGAGAAAAATTTTTTCAGCAATTCCTCAGGCAGAAGACTCATATCTAGAATATATAAAGAACTCAGAAAGAGTAGAGCCCTCAAATAAAAAGTCTCAGTAAAAAATAGGCAATCAAAATGAACAGACATTTCACAGAAAAAGAATTATGAATGGCCAGTAAATATGTGAAGAAATGCCCAACATCACTGGCTATTAGAGAACCTCAAATTAAAACAACATTGATGTCTTCACACCCAAGGAAGAATGCCCATAGTAAAGAAATCAAATAATAATGTTTCAGGAGAAAAGGAACCATTTTACACTGTTGGTGAGAATGTAAACTATTACAACAACTATGGAAATCAGTGTAGAGATTCCCAAAAAAACTGAACCTAGACATTCCATTCAATCTAGCTATTCCCATTCTAGGTATCTTTTTGAAAGAGTTAAAGACATTTTCCTTAGTTACTTTTCTCATTGCTGAGGCAAAATACCCAACACCTAAAGTTAAAGGAGGAAAGGTTTATTGTAGTTCAGTTTACGGATGTTTCAGTCCATACTTGGCTGGCTCTGAGGCAAGGTGGCATGGCAGAGTGGAATCACAGAGGACAAGCAGTTTATGGCATGACTGGGAAGGTAGAAGGCAGCAAGCAGCAAGCAACAGCAGCAGTCGCATGTCAAAGAAGCAACAGCTTCTTTCTGTCGTCTTATATTCTATCCAAGCTGCAAACTTACTGATTAGTGCCACCCACACCCAGAGTGAGGCAGCCTTAATTCCAGCAACACATGCCCTATGTACAGCCAACTCTGGAAAACCCCACCTATGACCACATGAGGCTTTGGGAGGACATCTAGATACATGCTGTAACAACATATTACAGTGATACACCCATACCTATGTTTACACCAGCATAATTCACAATAGCTAAATCTTTGAAGTGGCCTATATGTCCATCAACAGATGAACAGATGAAGAAGATATAGTATTTACATACAATTGGGCACTACTTTGCCATAAAGGAAAATAAAAATCAGTTATTTGTAGGAAAATCGATAGATTTTGGGACCATAATGTCAAGTGACATAAATTAGACACACATGCTTAAATATCACATGGTTTCTCTTATATGTGAAATGCAGAGTAAAAATAAAGAGCAAAATTTTAAAAAAAGGTAATAAGCAGTAGGGAGATAGATCTTTATCAAAGGGGTAGGAGATTAAGAGATGGAAGGGAAGGAGAAAGGGGATTAAAAAAAAAGAATTGGGGTATGTTATGTACATGTACCAACTCCATACCCAGAATGTAGATATTAAGTACTGCAAACTTGTATAAAAAAGAGGAAGGTAATCAAGAGATGGGTGGAGGGGGAGGGAGAAGAGTAGAAGGGGATGAAAAAAGAATTAAGATGTGTTATATACATGTACCAACTTCCCACAAGGAACATAAACGTTATGTACTACACACATGCACTAATAAACTAAATTGAACTAAAAAACACAAAAAGGAAGTGCTTACAAACCTCGGTTGATTGAGACTATAAATAAAAGATTGTATTGAGCACTTCCTGTGAGCACCAGGGAACTACTGAAGGGCATTCCTGGAGCTGCAGCAAGGAGATACTGATTCTTTAGAGACTAGAAATTTGAGTGGTGATCTTTAGAAAGGTCTGTAGGAAGGGCCTATTTCACCCACATTGGGCCAACCAGAACCCTCTCCATTGGGCAGGCCTATTGCTTGGAGGTCTGGTGTCAATTTCACCAGAGTTAGAGTTGTCTCCGGGAAGTAGGTGAGCTCAGAGGGGAGAAGGTGATTTTCATTGTAGCAATAGCTGTCAGAGTCTAGCAGAGGGTCTGCCATTCACTAGGAAAGCAGTGAGTATTTTTTGAGTGAATATGTGAATAAAGCAGGGAGCGGGCTGACAGGAAAGAGAGACACAGGAAGAGAGTGATATGAGTGGTGCAAGAGTAGATCTGCAACTGAAATCAATTTGACAGACATTATTGATCCTATATTGCCTGCTGGGGCCCTAGAAAATAAGAGGCTAGATACACACTGCCAAGACACGGATAGCTCCAAGCCCTAACAAGCTGATGATTATGTAGAAAGAAACATTGGAAAATGGTTAGTGTGCTCAATTGTGGCTGTGTGTGGGTGTCCCTCCAAAAGTCTTTACCCTGACTGCTTCTGGAATGTATCAGTGCCTTTGTCTTAACTGTGTGTAGAACTTCAGGAAAATCAACAAACACGTTTTAATATCAATAAGTACCACATAATGCTGAGAAGAAAATTCAGTTAGAATGCCAAGTACTATAAGCTAATTTATATCTTTTTGATTCTTACCAGAACCCTGAAATAAAGGCATAATCATTCCCATTTTAGAGATGACAAACCTGAGGATCTTCAGTATAATGATTTGCTTACAATTGTATGGCTGCAGAGCCAGGATTTAAACTTGTGACCATTGGTCAGTGCTCAGTTCTTTCACTCTGGCTGCATTTATGAGTTGGTGTATATTCAGCGCTCACACCACATTCTTATGACTAGATAAATTAAAATGCAGATATTTGAAGCCAGCATATGTCCAACAGAGGCAAGTGTTGCACAGGAGGAATATTGGCTTTACTATTGATCTTTTTTGTTTGCTTGTTTTGAGACAGAGTCTTGTTCTTCAGTTCTGGCTGGCCTTGAACTAAATTTTTAGCCAAGAGTAGCCTTGAACTCACAGTGATTCTCCTGCCTCAGCCTCCTGAGTGCTAGATTACAGGCGTGCACCACCAGGCTCGGCTGTAGATTTTATGTTATGAACCCAAATATAAAAAGGTTTCCAGTGTAATTCATTCATTACACATTAGTCATTCACTCAGTCACGGACATATTCATTTATATTTCAAATGTAGGCTGGTCTCATGTGTCCCAAGCAGCTGTGAGGACAAGTAGAAGTAAGTCAAAGATGGTGAGTACCTGGAGGATATGGAAAAGCTCTCACTCCATTAATTAGTGGGAAAAGCAATGATAAAAATGATTGTAACTATCATTTACTGAGTGATTGCATGGTTCCAACTACTTTATATGGTTTAATTTCTTTGATCCTCAAAGTAACCATATGAGGTATAGTTACTATTATTTTCTTCAGTTTATGGCTAAGGAATAGAGACCCAGAGAGAGTTTGCGATGCGATCAAGGTCACACAGCAAGTTAAGTGACAGAACCAGGATTTGAACCCAGTTCAAAAAATGACAATTTGAAAATTTGAACCAACTCCCCAGTTCCCAAAATGACAGTTACTAGCTTGCATAAGTGCTAAATTTGGCAACCTTTTCTCTCAATCATCCTTACATTCTTTCTTCTACAGTCAAGGGAGATCACCCTCTTCCAAGTCATTCACTCTCTTTACCATGTTCTGGCTTTTCTGACCTCTGTTACCTTTGCCTAGGATGCTCCCTTCCCTGCTTTCATCTTCTCCCATTCAACTCTCCAAACACTTAGCATACTTAGTGTACTTATGTCAGTTCAGATATTGCCAATTCCTTCTTAAAGGTTTGTATGGCCCCATACTATACAGTAGTTAAGCCAGATAAAAATGATGATTTTGTCAGAGATATAAAATAGGCAAGGAGGATGACGCTGTTCTATGACAATCAGAGAGGTTCATGGACGTTCACAGCTGTAGAATTCTCAGTCCATTGACTTTCCCAGTGCTAGCTATCTAAATGAAATGACTAAAACCATAGGATTTTAGGAACTACAGGATTAATGACACACTAGACCATGGTCACATACTGAAATCTTGGAATGGCCAAAACTGGATATCTTGAAAACACATTGAGAATTTAACTAAAGGAGGAGTTTCACCCAATCACAATTTCAAAAAAATCTAATCTCCCTGCAATATTTAAACTTGTGTGTCTGCCATATTTTACTTAAAGAGGGAGGGAAGCAGGGAAAAGGGGATAGAAAAGCAAAGAATTAAAGAAAAGAAAAAACAAAAATGGAGCTTTTGAAAATGGTAAGGGGACCAAGAGTAGGAAGGAGCATGGGAAGGAGGGAAGGGTAGGACACATACCAACTCCCCACAATGAATGCTATCATCACGTAGGCAAATCTATACTAATAAAAATAAAAAATAAGCCTGGTGTGGTGGCACACACCTGTAATCCCAGCACTCTGGAGGCTGAGGCTGGAGGATTGCTGTAAGTTCTAGGCCACCCTGGACTACAAGTGAGTTCAAGACCAGACTGAACTACATAGCAAGGCCCTATCTAAAAAAAGAAGCCATATATCTCTGTGGAGGTATTACAGTAAAATTTACAGGATTTTTTAAAATGTGGAGCTCAGAATTTAAACAAATTTATATCGATAAACCACCACCTTCTGGGGACACAAAATACTTTAGTCACCCCTAAAAGTCTTCATGAGCTCCTTTATGTGAGACAGGGTATTGCTATGCAGTTCAGGCTCACCTTGAACTCACCTTGCAGCCTAGCTGGCCTTGAACTTGCAGTGATCCTTCTGCCTCAGGCTCCCAAGTGCTAGGATTACAGGTATGTACTACTATGTCTAACTTCATGGGTTCCTTTGAAACTAATGCCCTCAACAACACCCACTCACTAATCCAATTTCTCTTTTTTCCAGGAAATTCTGTAACAGGAATAATTAAACAGGTTTTCTTTCTGCCATTTTCTGCACAGTGTCATGTTTTGAGATTCATCCATGTTGTGCATGTAGAACTAGTTTGTTCCTTTCACTTGGTAATATTGTTGTGTTGTATACCTGTTCTTCAGTTTAATCAACCACTTGCTAGTTGGTACAAATTGGAGTTTGTTCTATTTTGTTAGACATTTATCTAAAGAAAAAATATATAGGATCGTTTTCTTGAAGTTTCAGGATAAATGGTCTTCATTTTGCACTGGGGTGTTTTTATCATAGTTGAGTTGGAAGTGTGATCAATATTTTCTAGATACAAGTCTTTTTTTTTTACTTTAAAAATAAAAGGAGGAAAATATTAACAGGCAGACAACCATTTACAAAATAGCAAAAGAACAATACAAACAATACAGAGTAACTAACA
Organism: Chinchilla lanigera; assembly: GCF_000276665.1. Taxonomy (NCBI): domain Eukaryota; kingdom Metazoa; phylum Chordata; class Mammalia; order Rodentia; family Chinchillidae; genus Chinchilla; species Chinchilla lanigera. Next base: position 3,820,045 of record NW_004955473.1, on the reverse strand, counting down.
GAGTGGTAGGAAATTAACAATGCTTGGTGGATTACATATTGGTATCTTCAGAGTGGTTTGTCATGAAAACAAATAGAGAAATGTATTATTGATCAGTCAAGGACTCATTCACTGTTTCCTTCAGCAAAGAAATAGAAAACAGTAGATCAACAATGTTAGCTACCCTGTATATACATACATACAAAATTTCTCCTTCTTTCCCTTCTCTTTTCCCACATCCTTCTTGCCATTTACCCTTGAGCACTTTCCTTTCATTACACAATGTCTATCATACCTCCAAGTTTTTATTAACATTTTCATATTCTACACTAGTGAGACAATGCAGTGCTTGCACATGCGGGTCTGATTTATTTCACTTATGAGTATGGTCTCTAGTTGTGACCATTTACCTATAAAACCCTCGAGTTTATCTTTCTTTATACCTGAGTAATATTCCATTATATGGAAGTACCACAATTTTCTTACCCAGTCCTTGGTGGCCGGACATTTGGGTTGCTTCAACATTTAGCAATTACAAATTGTGCTGCTATGAACATAGGTGCATATACATTGCTGTGATATGATATTTTTAGATCTTCTGGGTAAAAATCCAGAAGGGGAATAGCTGGGTTGAATGGGACCTCTAGTCCTAGTTTTCTGAGGAATTTCCAAACTGATTTCCACAGTGGTTTCACCAGTCTGCATTCCCACCAGCAGTGGAGAAGCGTTCCAATTTCTCCTCAGCCTCGCCAGCATTTGTTATAGGTTGATTTCTTAAAGCCAGCCATTCTTATTGGGGTAAGGCGGAATCTCAGTGTTGTTTTAATTTGCATTTCTCAAATGAGTAATCATGTTGAACATTTTCTCATGTATTTCTTTGCCATTTGTATTTCATGATCTGAGAAGAGTGTATTCATCCCAGCTGCCCATTTTTGGATTGGGTCTTTGAATTTGGGAGGGATGACATTTTAAAATTCTTTATATGTCCTAGATAGAAGTACTGTGTCTGAGGGAGAGTCAGCTAAAATTTTTTCCAAGTTTATGAATTTTCTTTATACTGTGCTGGTGATTTCGTTAGATGTGGAGAATCTTTTCAGTAGGATGAGATCCCAGTTGTTGATTCTTTCAAGTGTTTCATGGGCAGTTTGGTTTTTGTTCATGGACTCTCTGCCTACCTCTATGTCTTCAAGGATTTTACCTACTTTCTCTTCCAATAGATTTAGTGTTTCTGTTTAATAATGAGATCTGTGAACCATTTTGACTTTAGTGGTGCATGGTGATAGACTTGGGTCTATCTTCAGTCTGGCAGATGGCAAGCCAATTTTTCCAGCACCATTTATTCAAGAGGCTATCGTTCTTCCAGTGAGTTTATTTGGCCCCTTTTTCAAAGATTAGGTGGCTGCGTGTGTTTTTATTTGTGGCTGTTTCTTGTAGTCTGTTCCATCGATCCTCAAGTCTGCTTTTAGCCAGTACCAGGTTGATTTTATGACAGTAGCTTTGTAGTATAATTTCAGGTCAGGGATTGTGATTCCACCTGACTTGTCCTTCTTGCCCAGGATTACTTTGGTTTTCCGGGTCTCTTCTGGTTCCGGATGAATTTAAGGCATGAGTTCTCAAGATCTGTGAGGTGTGCTAATGGTACTTGAATGGGAATTGCATTGAATCTGTACAGCAGTTTTGGGAGTATGGCCATTTTCACAATGTTGGTTCTTCCTATCCATGAGCAAGGAGTACTTTTCCATTTACTGAAATCCTCTTCGATCTCTTTTTGTGTAGTACTGTAGTTTTCATTGAATAGATCTTTTACTTCTTTTGTTAGATGGATTCCTAAGTATTTCAATTTCTCTGATGTTATTGTGAAAGGTATGGTTTCTTAATTTCTCCCTAATTCTGTTCATTGTTTGTGTATAGGAATGGTATTAATTTTTGGGTGTTGACTTTGTGTCCAGCTCCAGTGCTGAATTTGTTGATTAATTCAAGGAGTCTTCTTGTGGAGTTTTTGGGGTCTTCCATGTAAAGTATCATGTCATCTGCAAATAGTGATAGTTTTACTTCTTCCTTTCCTATCCTTATTCCTTTTATTTCTCTCTCTTGTCTAATTGCTTTGGCTATTGGTTCCAGAAGTATATTGAACAGGAGTCGTGACAGCGGACATCCTTGTCTTGTTCCTCATTTTAAAGTAAAAGCTTTCATTTTTTGTCCACTTAGAATGATATTAGCTGTTGGATTGTCATAGATGGCTTTGATCAGGTTAAGGTAAAGGCTATCTATGCCTAATTTCTCCAGAGTTTTTATCATGAATTCATGTTGGACATTGTCAAAAGATTTTTCTGCATCTATTGAGATGATCATGTGGTTTTTGTCTTTGGCTCCATTGATATGGCTTTTAACATTTATAGATTTGCAAATATTGAACCAACCCTGTATTCCTGGAATGAATCTGACTTGGTTGTGATGTATGATTTTCTTGATAATTTGCTGCATTCTATTTGCTAGTATCTTATTGAGTATGTTTGCATTTATATTCATTAGGGAGGCTGGTCTGTAGTTCTCTTTCTTGGTTGAGTTTTTCTCTGGTTTTGAAACCAATATGATGCTTGCCTCCAGAAATGAGTTAGGGAGAATTGCTTCCTTTTCAATTTCATTGAAGAGTTTGAGGAGTGTTGGTATTAAATCTTCTCTGAATTTCTTGTAAAATTCTGCTGGGAATCCATTAGGGCCTGAGCTTTTCTTTGTCAGTAGGTTTTTAGTCATATTTTTAATCTCCTTAATTGACTTTCGTTTGTTCAGGAATTTAATATGTTCTTGACACAACTTTGATAATTCATACATACCTAGAAATCTGTCCATTTCTTCTGAGTTTTCTATCTTATGCGAGTAAAGATTTTTAAAGTAGGTATTAATGATCTTCAGCTTTTCTGTGGAATCTGTAGTAATTTCATCCTTTTCATTCCTTATTGCATGAGTCTGTGTTCTTTTCTTCCTTTTCTATATAAGGTTGTCTAGGGCTTTATCAATTTTATTTATTCTTCCAAGGAACCAACTCTTTGATTTATTTGTTGTTTTGGGGGGTTTTCTTTGTCTCAGTTGCATTAATTTCTGCCCTGATATTTATAATCTCCACCCTTCTTTGGACTTTGGGCTTGACTTGTTCTTCTTTTTCTAAAAGTTTAAAATGCAGCATTAGGCTATTTATTTGTTTTCTCTCTGTTTTCCTTATGTGTGAATTCACCACTGTAAATTTCCCTCTGAGGACTTCTTTCATTGCATCCCACAGATTTAGATAACTTGTATTTACATTTTCATTTGTTTGTAGGTATTTTTTAATTTCATCTTTAATTTCCTCTGTGATCCATTGGTTTTTTAGGAGGTTGCTGTCTAATTTCAAAGTGTTTTTGGAGTTTTTGGAGTTCCCTTTGTCCTTAATTTCCAATTTCATTGCTATGTGGTCAGATAATATGCATGGGATAATTTCACTTCCTTTACATTTCAGTCGGTATGCTCTATCGTCTAGAATGTGGCCTATTTTAGAGAAAGACCCATGTGCAGCTGAGAAAAATGTGTAAGTATATTCTTATGTTGTGTGGTGGAACAGTCTGTACACATCTACTAGGCCCTTTTGTTTGCAGCTTTTGTTCAGATCTGTTATTTCCTTGCTGAATTTTTGTCCAGTTGACCTATCTCTTTGTGTCAATGGAGTGTTGAGGTCCCACATTACAATAGTGTTATTAAGTATATTGGTTTTCTTGCCTGTTAAGATTTGTCTTCCATAATTTGGAGCACAGATATTTGGTGCATACATGTTTATGATTCTCATCTCATCCTCTTGCAGTTTTCCCCTCACAAGTATGTAGTGACCTTCTTTAACTCTTTTGATTGTTGTCGGTTTGGAGTTTACATTGTCTGCAAGCAGAATAGCTCCACCTGCTTTTCTCTGGGTTCCTGTTGCATGGAGGATTGTTTTCCATCCTTCTGATTTTAGTGTGTGGATTTCCTTTTGAGTAAAATGTGTTTCCTGTATATAGCATATCATTGGATTTTGTTTTTTAATCCACTCTGCCAGTCTGTTTCTTTTGACTGGAGAATTGAGGCCATTTACATTTACAGATGTATCCGAAATGTGTTGATTTCTCACTGTCATGTTATTTACTTGCGTTGGTTTCCTACATTTTCTACCTGTTTACTTGCTTGGTCTTCTTGACCTTTCCTTTCTACTGTTGTTCTTGAAATTACAGTCCAGTTTTTCTCTGTCTAGAATATCTTTTAGTACTCTTTGTAATGTTGGCTTGGCACTCATGAAGTTCTTCAATTGTTCTTTGTCATGGAAATATTTTATTTCTCCGTTGAATTTGAGGGATAGATTGGCAAGGTACATCAGTCTTGGTTGGAAGCTGTTCTGTCTCAGGACCTGTAATACTTCCCTCCAAGCTCTTCTTGATTGGATGGTTTGTGCTGAGAAGTCTGCCATGATTCTGATGGGCTTTCCTTTATAGGTAATCTGTTTCTTTTCTCTAGCAGCTTTTAATATTCTGTTCTTTTGCTGGCAATCTGGGAACTTGACTATTATATGTCTGGGTGTAGTTTTATTTTGGCTGTGGTTGGAGTTCTATATGCATCATTTCCCTGTATATCAGATTCTGTTTCCACGCTTGGGAAATTTTCTGCTATTTTTTCTGCAAATATTCTTTGTATGTCAGTTGTGTTACCTCCTGCTGTTTCATTGGCTCCTGTAAGTCATACATTATTCCTCTTTGCCTCATCTTGCAGCTGTTGAATTGACTTTTCCTGGATCCTTTTTGATTTTACAAGATCCTTTCTTTCACGGTCGCTAGCTGCCATGCTGTCTTCAAAGTCTCAGATTCTATCTTCAGCTTCATTCAAGAGGTTTTAGCAACTTTCCATGGAAGCTTTGTTTTCCTGGAAGTCTCTTTGAATCTGGTTCATAGAATGTAAGTCCTTTTTATATTTTTCAGTTATCACTTTAGTCCATTTCCTTTGCTCTTGTATTTTCTTATATGTTTGCTCTTCATATGTTTTGAGCAGTTCTTTTATTATTTTTGTCATTTTTTTTTTTTTTTTTTGGCCTGAGAGATTCTTTCTGATCTCTTCTATGGCCTTATGGAGTTGTTTCTTTACTTCCATTGCAATCATTTCAGCTATTTCTGGCATGTGTTTTGCTATGTTGACGTCTCCTGGACTTGTTCTGAGTTGGGTGGAGTTCTTGGATTGTTGTAGTCCTTCATTTTTTAATGTTTGCTACCACATGCAGAAAGCTCAGTTTTCCACTTCCGTGGCTGCACAGCAAAGTCTGTTAGTGTCTCTGGTTTTCCTGTTGGTCATGTTTGCCCTTCAGTGTCTGCTGAGAAGCATTACTTAGTGTGGGGTTTTCCTGGAAGTTGTTTATTTGTGTCCATTGATCCCAGGTCTCAAACGTGGGAATTGGTGTCATCTGATAGCAGATTGTTTGATCCAGTGTCCCCTTGCTGTTAAGTGCACATGCATGGTCCAGGCTCAAGTTGCACTGGTGTGGCAATCCCAGTCCACTGGACCTATGTCCCCAGGCAGTTTAGGGTACATTCCAAACCCAGACATGAACTGCAGAATTGACATATTGTGAACCACCTGATTCTGTGTCTCCAGTCAGTTCAGGACACATACAGGAACCAGATGTGGGCTGGACCAACAGCAATCACGGACTGCCCAAGCCTGGGACTCCCCGGGGGGTCTGGATGCAAGTAAAGCACGGACTCAAACTGTGGAACTGGCACCTCTTGGAGTGCTTGCTCACTCGGAGCAGGGCATGGGCAGCTAGGGCTGACACACGAACCTCCGTGAGAGCAGTCCCCGGAGCTTCTGAGTGAGGAATTCCTGTCTGCTACGGGTGCTCAAAGGGCAGAGACTCAGACTGTAATCTAGATACAAGTCTTTTATCACACATGTACTGGAAATATTTTCTCTTTGCCTATAGTTTGCTTGTTTACACCCCTGGCAGAATCATTGAGATAGTAGGTGTATTAAGTTATGATAAAGCGAGTTTGCCAACTGTTTCTTTTGTTTTCTATGCCTTTTGTGTTCTCAGAAATCTTTAGTCTCACTTAATTTCTCCAGAAGTATTATAGGTTTTGATTTGCCATTTGGAATTTTTACTGATTTGGAGTTAAATTTTAAATATGGTGCATGGTATAGGCTAAAGTTCATTTTTCTGCATAGGGTAAACCAATTGTTCCAGAATCATTTATTGAAAATATAATCTCACTATGTTAAAGTCACCTTAATAAGGAATATAAAATTTCATCTGAAACAGTGATGTTTTGTTATCTTGCTATATACTATATATTTTATGCGTTTGTATATATTACATATATATTTTAAAATTATTTTCCCACAGACTCTAAGGATTAGAGCATGGAAATATTTCTAGTGCTATTAGTCTACCTATCACACCATGATGCCTCTTCCTTTGTACATATTAATGAATTGTTTGATAATTATTTTTTGAGACTTTCTGAATTTATGTTCCTGAAGAATATTGTTCTTTACTTGTGATGCCCTTTCTAGTTTTGATATCATAGCATTGGTTGTGCATCAGAGTGAGTTTGTATTGGTCAGTATTTCTTACATTTATATTTCAGAAAGAATTTGTTTATAATTGATGTCTTTTCTTTCCCAAATACTTGGAAAAATACTTGGATAATATTTGTGACTGAAGTTTGAATTGTTTCTCTTTGTTTGGAGAATGTAATTTCTATTATAGATAAAAACCATTTAGATTTTTTTTCGAGTGAACAGTGATAGTATACTTCAAGGAATTGGTCTAGTTTGCCTAACTAAGCTAATGAATGATTCAAAATACTATCTTATTCTTCTTTTAAATTTCTGAAAGGTATGTAATATCTTTCTTTCCCTTCTAGGGTAGCGTTGATAATTTATCTTCTTGATCCATCTGGCTGGAGGTTAATAAATATTATTGTTCATGTCTCAAAACCAAGCTTTGGTTTTATCTTTTTAAAATTTCAATTGGTTAGCATTTTAAATTAATTTTTAATTATTTTTTGGTTTTCCATTGACTTGTGCTCCTCACGTTTTCTTAGCTCCTTGCTTTGGGATTTATTTTGGTATTTTTTCTAGTTTCTTCATTGTTTTGATAATTGAAGATAATTGATTTGATAGTTTTCTTCTTTCCCAACATGTTTTTCTTCCTAAATCATCCTGTAAGCATGTCTTAAGTTTGTCCTATGTATTTGATATGTTTTCATTTTCATTAAACACAAAATCTCTTAGGGTTTCCTTTTTGACCTTTTTGTCCCATGTATTCTTTTTAGTTTTAAAAGTAGTATTTACTTTTTAAAAGATATTATATGTATTAAAGGAAACAAAAAACACAAGAAGCAAAGAACAAAGTCATTTTCAATCATTTTAGGTCCCATATGTGCATACACTACCTGCCATTTTGTGAAATTGAGTTTGTACAATGTTTGTTATGCTTTCCCACACATCATGAATATTCACCAATTCAAAATCCTACAGCTACAAAAGTATTTTTGGTAATGAAAAACACAATACACCAACTCAATCTGTTAGAAAAAAAATTGTAAGCCTACCCTTTTTGGGAACAAAAATTTCATGGAAGATAAAAATGGCAAGAGGCTTCTTGATAGAAGTATTGCCAAATTGACAGTTACAATTCTGCATTTCCTTAATGTAATTTAAAATGAGACATAAAGCATCAGAGTACACAAAGCCATGTATCTGAGAGTTCAAGATCTCTACTATTAAGACGTTAGCAAGAAGGCATGTTCCCACTAAACTATTAATGTATTTCAGTAGAATTGCCAGAAGACACACACATTGATTGGTCTCACAAAAATGTAAATCTGAACATTTTACACACACCTGTCCTTGTATGCTTATTTCCACCCCTCTACTTCCTGCCTAATGACATGCCCTGATACACACTGCCTAGAGATGTTGTAACAATTCCAAGTCCAAGATGTATCTTTTCTTTTTTTTCTTTTTTGTTTTGTTTTTCTCAGGTACCGGGAACCAAACTCATGACCTTGTGCTTGCCAGGCAGGCGCTTTGCTGCTGAGCTAAATCCCCAGCCCCTCAAGATGTATCTTTTCTATCATTTATAACAAAAAGATATTTAAATGTTGTCGAAATCACTACTTCTAGTTTTTATCATACATTATCACCTCAGGACATCTACAAAGTACAGATGCTGTGCAGTAGAGTATGAACTTTGTGCACAATAAGCCCAAGTACTTTACAAAAAATGCAAACACAGGCCTATGGTTATAACGTAAAATCATCTTCCAGATAGGAAGAAAGTAACAAAAAAGCCCTTACCACCCTTACCTGCCCTTTTCAGTGACTAAGTTCAGAACCACAACTAGCTCCGAGAGGTGGCTTTAACAAAGGTGCTTTATATATACACAACAGTCTTGATTAAACTGAACACATGTAACAGTAGTAAAAAATGTCTTGAAAATATGAGCATTCTAGTCTAGAATCCTTTCCTTCTCTACTAATCTGGTAGGCTAAAATGCTCAAATTTTCAGAAGACAATCTTTCCTAGGTACAAAATGTACTTAATGTACAAAATGTACAAAATGTTTTAGTTTACCAACTACTTCTATCAAACCTGGTAACCTCTTTAACTCTAGAAAGACTAGATATTGTAAAAGATCTCATTTGTCGCTTACATACCCTATATACACAGCAAAATAAAGCAAAATGCACAGATATAAGGGACAGTGGTAACTTGCCTCACTGTAAGTGCCTTAGCACAGTACTACATTTCCTTGTCTTCTGAGAACCAGTGCATAGACACAGTGAATACTACTCAAGAGGGAGTGCACCTATTCTCCTCACAAAATAACACTTCATGTGAATTCTAACAAAAAGAAATTTACAAAAAGCATTATTTTACTACTTTTACTTTTTAAAATATATCAGCCATTTGAGAATATCTTGACAGACCAGTTATTTCAATAAAGTACTTAGCATTGTTAAATATCTATCTATCTATCTATCAACTACGTATCGACTAAAATGCATACATAAAATAATTGCTATAATACAAATATGTATTCTACATGCAACCAGTCCCGTACTGGAACTTTTTCTCTTCTCACTGTCTTCTGCTCCATGTTCTCTAACCCACAGAATAAACATGGACATAAATAATAAATAAAATAATAAATAATAAGTAAAGTGTCACTCCTAGTGTCACTTCTACAGATGGTTTAATGAACTCCATTTAAAAAACTCATTTCCAGAAGAAGTTTCCTTTCTGTCATTTTTTTACACAAATGGGTGTTTCTAAGACATGTGGTTTTCCTAAGAACTTTATTATATGTTGGCAACCTCTGTATATCTATATTGTCAACATGAAACAAATTTTCTTTTAAAAGGTTGGGGCAATTTTGAGAGCAACCTTTTCATATTATATACACAGGGCTTCTAAAAAAAAAAAGGCCAATAAATCTTCCCAAAGGGTGTTGGGTATTTCCAATTAGCCAAATGAAGGATGTTACTTTACTGTTTCTCTTTTTGGCAAAAGCCCATGGCCTGTTAGCCATTCCATCTATCCTAGTTCTGGGGACCCCCACCTTGAGGGCCTGGTGAGGCCTTTTTTTTTCATAGTAAGGAGGTGTAGTCTCCTCCAACAGGGACACAGCAGTCACCCCAGGACCCGGATCTGCACACTTCTATAGCCCCAAGTAGCCGAGGTTTCAGACCCGCTTCCTGGGGCCCTTGATGTAACAGGCCTCTGTGGAGGTCAGGAGGCTGCCTTCCTTTCACAACACCACGCAGCAGCCACTGCAAGGAGCCAGGGAGGGCTTCCCCTAGGCCAGTAGGGTCGTGCCTGGAGAGCCTGCAGCCTGGGGAGCTGTTGGCTTGTGCTTCAAAGACTTGGCCTAGCTTATGGTCATTCACAGTGAGGGATCCAAGGAATGGAGGGCAGAGGCATGGCCTATTGCTGGAGGCACCCCTGGGTCACCCACCTCACAGTGGGGGGAGGGCCCAGGGGAGCAGGCCAGGATCTGTTTCTCGCTGCACTTTCAGTGAGAACTGGCCATATGGATTTCTTTTTTTTTTCTTTAAATAATAACATTGCTTAATTTCCACATGACTAGATATTTTCCAAAATATTGATTTCTAGCTGTCTATGACTACAATCTTTTAAAAATTTATACTTCCTTGTATGACTAACATATCCATTCTTTGTGAATGTACTATGTACAACTGAAATGAATTCATAGTCTGATACTAAACGGAGTATTCTATAAATGTCAATTAGTTCAAGTTTGTTAATAATATATATATATTTTTTTTCTTTTTGGTACCGGGAATTGAACTCAGGACCTTGATCTTACCAGTCAGTTGCTTGTACACTGGGCTATATCCATGGTGCTGGTGATATTATTTATTATACAGGTCTTCTATATTATTTATTTTTGCCTACTTGCTGTATACTTCAATGAGAGAAAAATGTTGAAGTATCCAACTATAGTAATGTACTTTTCTTCTTTCAGTTTTAAAAAGTTTTGCTTCATGTATTTTGGCATTCTGTTGATAAATTTGTATCCATTTAGGATTATGATTTCTTCTTAACAAACAAAATCCTTTATCATTATGTATTGTCCCTCTTTATCTCTTATAGCAATATTATTTGTTCTGAGACATTTTTGGTCTGATAAGAATCAATATAGCCACTTTATCTTTCTTTGGTTAAAGATTACATGAGGTATCTTATTATTCTTTATATTACTTCTCATCTACTGTTGTTTATAAATAGTGTACAGTGTATAATTGGTTGTTGCTTTTATAGTCAATCTGATATTACCTTTTCTGTCGATGTAAAGATCACTTAATTTTAATGGAATGAATGATACAGTTAAATGTGCATCTTGTTAGTTTTTTAAAATCTCATCTGTTTTGTATTTGTTTTTATAGTTTTTTTTGGATGAATTGAAGAAACTTTGTAATTCCATTTTATCTACCTTATTGAAATATTTGTTTTTTCAAATTTTTCTTTATTGCCTTTACTATCATTTACAATATGCATCTTTAATTAAAGCCCAACCTCTTATATAAAAACTGTATTAATCAGCTTTTCTTCACTAGGACACCATACCCAAGATCCACAATTTAAAGGAGAAGAGATTTAGTGGTCTTTTTGGTACTGGGAATCGAACTCAGGACCTTGCACTTGCCAGGTAGGCACTGTGCCACTGAGCTACATCCTTGGTGCTAAAGGAGGAAAGATTTAATTTGGCTTACAGTTTCAGAGATGTTTCATTCCAAGGTCAGCTGGTGCTAAGGCAGAAATATCATTGCAGAAGGGTGAGGTAGAGCAAAGCCACTTATTTCATGGTGGCTGGGAAGCAGAACAGGGAGTGGGGCAGTGCTAGACAGGAAGGTACTAGGTACAGTACCTCAATGACACACCTCCATGCCTACCCAGAAATGTGCTCCATCAATCCGTGGGCAGATCCCAAAGCCAACCCTAATTGGCACTGTATCCTAACAACAAGAAGAACCTTACACTAGTGTTTTCAATTCCTTCCTCACATCTGTTGCACTACTGTTGTCATGTATTTCATTTATGCAAACATTATAAATCCCACCATCCATTCTTACTCTTCTTTCTCAAAACAGTCCGCTGTCTTTTAGATAGATAAAATATTCAAAGAATGCTTTGTATGCTTTCTTTTATCTTACCACTTCTACTATTCTTCATTTCTTTCAAGTTTACATCTAGTATATTCCTTCAGACTGAAAATCTTCTTTCAATATTTTTACAGCACAGTTGATAGAAGTAATGTAACTTTTATTTATCTGAGAAAATCTTCAGTTTTCCTTCATTTTTTACAGATTTCTTGGTTGACAGTGTTTCCTTTCAATACTTTAAAGATGTCACCCATTTGTCTTCTGGATTGTGTAGTTTCTGAAGGAGAAACCTACTGTGGTTCTAATTTTTGTTTTCCTGCATTTACTTTGTTTTTTATCATTATTATTTTTATTTTATAATTTTAAAAATTTTTTCTTGTGCAAGTTGTTTATAATCCTTTATTATTTTGGAAAAACTGTAACCTACTATGTTTTGAAATAATTCTTGTGCCCCAATTTCTTCTGCCTTCTGCTCCTGAGACTTAGTTACTTGTATTCTCAGTCAACTCTAAATTGCCTCATAACTTCCGGATACTTTATTCATGTTTTTATTTCTTCTTTCTTTTGTGCTATAATTTGAACAATTTTCAGTGACCTATTCTCAAGCTCACTGATTCTTTCTTTGGCTATATCCATCTACTGATGAACTCATCTAAAGCAATCTTTATCTGTGTAACTTTATTACAACATTACTATGTTATTGTGTATTTTTTATTTCTAGTATTTCCATTTCATTCTTACATACTGTTTTGATTGCTATGTTCAAATTCTCTACCCTTTCATGCATATATTTCATCTTCTCCACTAGGACATTAAATATGAAGTGTGATTATTTTAAATTCTATATCTAGAGAATTCTAGATCTAATCATTCCAATATCTGAATCAAGTTTGACTGAATTATTCTTAACAATGGGTTACTTTTTTCCAATTTTGCATTTGGCCATTCATATATTTAGAAGGATAACAGAGACTAAGTTAAATAGTACCTATGCTTAGAAATGGCCCTGCTTATTCTTATAAAAAAGCCATTTAGTTGTGGAATTGGGTCAACCCAGTCATGAAGGGAGGAAATTTTATTTGCGCTATCGTCGTTAGTGCACCACAGGTTTCGATTTCCTCTAGTGGAAGGTTGCTCCTACTATATGCTTAGAATGGGAATTGTGTTTCTGGAAGTCTTTTCTTCTTCACCCTTAGCTTTCCACTGCCCTTGCATGCCGAGGCCACAGAGGGGAGTCTCTGTCTATGTTCTTGTTCCTATTCCAGTGGTCAGATGTTGCTTGTTATTTGATAGCAGGCTCCTCACAGAGACATGGCATGTTCTCTGTTTTCGTGCTCCAGTCTCAATTGCAGGCAGACTCTATGTACCTGGGCTCTAGGAACAGGGCTTCCTAATATACTTGGCTGTCCTCACAGTGACAGCAAAACTGTCTTATATCTCTGCTTGATCTTAAGCAGGAATTTCCTGTAGCCCTTCCAATGGTATAACACACGTGTGTTTAGTATACTTATGGCATCCTAGGCTCAAGAAATATCCTTGCCCATGCTCTAGTAGTAGAGGATTTTGCTTATGTCCTTTTTCTCAAGAGGAAGATTTCTCTTGAGTCCTGGGTGCAGAGGAGTTCTCTATCCTTCCCTTGGAGGGAGAGAAGTTTGGGTTGTACACTTCTCCAGAAAGAATAAATCCTCACCTATGAGAAGACTTACTGCCCTACTCCTTCAGGCTTTTGCTTCATAGGAGCAAAGAATCAGAGGAAACAATTAGGGAGGACCTTCCCCCTCTTCTTTATAAACACCCAGTGTAGACATACAGAAAACAGCAGATGTGTGATGCAAGCGCCCCCTTTCTTTTTAGGGGGCAACCAGCCAATCCCAACTGGCCCAGTATTTCCCAAAGCTCTCTAACACATATATTGAAATGAAGCAAGGCTTTTCAGGTGTTCCCATACATGGAACATTCACATCTGCCTTTGTCATTGCTTACACTGGTCTCCCTGCATGGAAAATCCTCTTTCTGCCTTTAAAATTCCCTGTTCTTCCTAGACAAGCTCAACATTTATTTGTTCCTTGCTAATATTAGACAATATTAATTTCTTTCTTGTTGATATCTCTTAGAACTAATTTTTAATCTGTTATTGCTCTCAGTTTATAAGTGGACAGTTATACGAAGTGTACCACTTAGTGCTTTATTACAGTGTGCTTTATTTCTATCACAGGATCTAGCCAGAAATATAGTAAATGGCTTAGCAATAAAATTCAGTTAGAAGAAAAATGTAGTGAGCGCCTCTTGTGCACAGTGGGCTTCAACAGCAAAATATAGTTATTTCACACTCGTTTAATTGGTGGGTATATGGTATTAGTTAATCAGCAAAACAGTTTGACAAATTATCTTTGAAAGACAGTGTAATGTTATAGAAAAAGTATAAGCATTAAAAGCCCAGTGGCTCTGGATTGTAATTTTGGCTTTACCACTCATTGCCTGTAGGGTTTCTGGGAAGTTATTGAAGATTAAATGAGATAATAGTATGTATTTGGGCAAGAGAAAATGAATCAGAGTGAAGAGATATAAAAGAGGTTAAGCATGCTGAGAGAAGGTAATGGGGGAGTCTGTGCAGTGCTAACGGGCTTCCTGCTTCTTCCTCTTTCCATCCACATGGGCCCCTACCTTATTCAATGTTGCTGCCCACAGTTGAGGTGAGCCTCTCCCCTTGAGTTCTCTGTCCCTCATGCCAGTAGTCTCTGGAAATACCCTCACAGACATACCCAGAAGCTTTATTGCTTTCCTAGATGTTTTTCAATCCAGTCAAGTTGATAATCAAGATTAACCATCATATATTGGGCATGGTGGCACACCTGTAATTCCATCAGTTGGAGAACTGTGTCAGGAGGATGATGGATTTGAGGCCAGCCTGGGGTGCAGAGCAAGACCTGTCTCAAAACACAAACAAGTGAAATATTAACCATCACAGATGGTATAAAGAGTGAGAGAGCTATTTCAAGGAAAAAGGAAGTAATTCTGAGAGCATGTTTGTAAACTGTAAAGTGCTATTCAAAATAAGTGGCTTATGTAATTATGGTGACCCAGAGGTAAAGCAAACAAATTTGCTGTACCTTCTACCTTGTTCTTAGCAAAGTCAACTTAAGGCAAGTGGCTACCTGTTCAGTTTCCACCCAGAGTGGGATTTGGAACAGTGATCTTAGACATGATTTATGATTTTAGTTTTCTGATCTTAATCCTCTTAGGTCTAGTGCTGCCTAAGGGAACCTGGATATGAAATCGTGTGCTATAGTCTGAAAGTTGTGTCCTTCCAAAATTCATACATGAGATAGTATTATGATAGTATTAAGATGTAGAGGACTGAGAGATGATTAGGCAAGAAGGCTCCACCCTCATGAATGGGATTAGTGTTCTTTTATTTTTTTATTTTAAAAAATAAAAGAAGGAAACATATTGACAGACAGACATCCATTTACAAAATAGCATAAGAATAATACAAACAAAACAGAGTTACAGACAAGTTGTAGGAAATAAACCATGGTTGTTGTATTACTTATTAATAATTTCAAAGTGGTTTCTCAGGAAAACAAATAGAGATATACAAGATTGGTCAAACAAGTAATCATTAACTTTTCCTTTCTGTAGAGCAATGTAAGATAGTAGTACAAATATGTTAGCTATCCTGTATATACATACTTACATAATTTCCTCTTCACTTTTATATAGTGGAATATTACTCAGCTATAAAGAAAGATAAACTTGAGGCCTTTATAGGTAAATGGTCACAACGAGAGACCATACTCATAAGTGAAATAAATCAGACCTGAATGTGTAAGCATCATATTGTCTCACTAGTGTAAGACCTGAAAAAGTGAAAAAAAAAAAAACTAGGAGATATGATAGACATGATTAGTGTTCTTTTAAAAGAGGCCTGAGGGAACTTGTTTGCCCTTGGACATCTGCCATGTTAAGGCACAACAGAAAGTGCACCTTTGAAGCACAGAGGGAGCCCTCACCAGACACTGAATCTGCTTGCACCTTGATTTTGGACTTCCTGGCTTCCAGAACCATGAGAAATAAATTTGCTTTTTATAAACAACCCAGTCTAAGGTATTTTGCTATCATAGCCTGAACACATTAAGACATTAGTTCAAGAGGGTCGGGATTGGGGCAATGATTTTAAAAATGTCAATTCAAAAGGAAAATCTGATTCAGAAAAATTTGAGTCTAGCCAAGATAATCTGAGGGCCATCGAGTGCAGCATGGGGATGATAGTTTAATCAAATAATATAATAAAGAAGAAAAACCGTATTTGTAGAGATATTTTTGTACTTCCATCTCTGAGTGTTACACTATTTTAGGGATGATATTTTTCAAATAATCACTCTAGTAGTCTTCAAACTGCAATTGCCAAGGGCAGGAAGTATATTGTATTGGAAATTCTTACAACTTTTTAAATTGATTAACTTAAGGAAAATCTTGTATGGTGGGCCAGGTACAGAAAGACCTGGGAATAGTAGCAAACTACAACTTTGGGATCATTGGTTGGTCCAGTTATCCCAGGAAGAATGACTATTCTGTTTGAAGTGTATGTGTATACTGTGTGTTTGTACTTCTGTGTATGATCATTTGTATGTTTTTATCTATTCATATTTATGAATTTATATCTGTGTATGCTATGAATTTGTATCTAGCATGTTTCTGTCTGGGTTTTTATTCCTTTTTTTCCCCTACATTTGAATTTTTGTGTCTCTTATGAATATTTGAGTTCGCACGTGTGTGTGTGCATATACATATACCAGGGTTCTAGCATTCTTTCATGCATTCTTCATCTATGGATTCCTTATCCGATAAGGATAAGCTTGTGAACAAAATGAGGTGCTTATTCACTCGAAGAAAGTTCGAGACTACATTGGAATTTTCTCTGACACTTGAAAGCCATCCTCTTGATCAATGTCTCTTCTCTCTTTTCACCTCCATTACCTATGTGGCCTTTTTTTTTTTTATTTTAAGGATAAAAGGAGGGAAACATTAACAGACATACAACATTTTACAACATATCACAAGCACAATACAGACAATACAGAGTTACAAACAAAG